>NC_041392.1:446334739-446336725 GCF_002162155.2 Triticum dicoccoides
CCTCAAAGTTGGGAAACTGACATCATAGGTATTGAACCAGGCTTGGAGTCGGGTACGGTGTTCGGTTTGTAATGTAGTTGGCGTGGCCCATCAAAGTTGTGCATTTGGGATTTAAACACATCATACACCATCGTAACCATACATATTTTCGGGCCACATGTAGTGTATACGGGGTCTTCTTATCGACCATGTCTCCCTTGTGCGGTTTTTGTGACGACATGGATATCTGTGGGCTCCCCGAGTGTATATATATCAATCCTTTGACTGATAATGAGGGGTATGTGTTGGCCATGAATGGATTCCTCCTAGTTCGTGTTAGGGACAGTCACCGTCAAATGTCGGTCAACCAAAGCTCGAGCTCATGCATTGTCAGGATTCCCTCCCAGATGATCGGATTGCTAGGTTCGACCTACATCAAACCCTGCGTATGTATCTCGTCCTTAGCTACCTTGCCTTCATGGCTGTTGTCTGTATCGAGTGGTAGGCACCACATCTAAATTGTACATTATTCTATATTGAAAACACACATCACCCCTTCCTAACGTACATCATTTTGGGCCGCATGCAAGAGGTGCTGGTTTTGTGGCCCCTCTCATGCGATTTTTATGATGGTTCAATCTATTGGCCCAAGCGGTTTATCGACAACAACAACTGTCATTTGACCAAACGATAGATTCATTTGTCCGTCTTATGGTAGGTCATGGCAACATGCATGTGTTACCAAAGTATTGATCATTACGTGCATCCGCCCCGCTGACACGAAGTGGGAGGTGGTGGGCCAAGCATCCTAGCTAGGTACTGAAGGAAATATGCCCTAGAGGCAATAATAAAGTTATTATTTATTTCCTTATAATCATGATAAATGTTTATTATTCATGCTAGAATTGTATTAACCGGAAACATAATACATGTGTGAATACATAGACAAACAAAGTGTCACTAGTATGCCTCTACTTGACTAGCTCGTTAATCAAAGATGGTTATGTTTCCTAACCATGAACAATGAGTTGTTATTTGATTAACAAGGTCACATCATTAGTTGAATGATCTGATTGACATGACCCATTCCATTAGCTTAGCACCCGATCGTTTAGTATGTTGCTATTGCTTTCTTCATGACTTATACATGTTCCTATAACTATGAGATTATGCAACTCCCGTTTACCGGAGGAACACTTTGGGTGCTACCAAACGTCACAACGTAACTAGGTGATTATAAAGGAGTACTACAGGTGTCTCCAAAGGTACATGTTGGGTTGGCGTATTTCGAGATTAGGTTTTGTCACTCTGATTGTCGGAGAGGTATCTCTGGGCCCTCTCGGTAATGCACATCACATAAGCCTTGCAAGCATTGCAACTAATGAGGTAGTTGCGGGATGATGTATTACAGAACGAGTAAAGAGACTTGCCGGTAACGAGATTGAACTAGGTATTGGATACCGACGATCGAATCTCGAGCAAGTAACATACCGATGACAAAGGGAACAATGTATGTTGTTATGCGGTCTGACCGATAAAGATCTTCGTAGAATATGTAGGAGCCAATATGGGCATCCAAGTCCCGCTATTGGTTATTGACCGGAGACATGTCTCGGTCATGTCTACATTGTTCTCGAACCCGTAGGGTCCGCACGCTTAAGGTTACGATGACAGTTATATTATGAGTTTATGCATTTTGATGTACCGAAGGTTGTTCGGAGTCCCGGATGTGATCACGGACATGACGAGGAGTCTCGAAATGGTCGAGACGTAAAGATTGATATATTGGAAGCCTATGTTTGGATATCGGAAGTGTTCCGGGTGAAATCGGGATTTTACCGGAGTACCGGGAAGGTTACCGGAACCCCCCGGGAGCTAAATGGGCCATGATGGGCCTTAGTGGAAAAGAGAAGAGGCAGCCCTACATGGGCTGCACACCTCCCCCTTCCCCTAGTCCTATTAGGACTAGGAGAGGTGGCCGGCCCCCTCTCTCTCTTTTCCCCCTCC
>NC_041392.1:446337161-446412357 GCF_002162155.2 Triticum dicoccoides
AGTAGGACTCTCCTGGCGCACCCCTTGTGGCCGGCCAGCCTCCCCCCTTTGGTCCTTTATATACTGAGGTAGAGGCACCCTAGAACACACAAGTTGATCCACGTGATCTATTCCTTAGCCGTGTGCGGTGCCCCCAGCCACCATAGTCCTCGATAATACTGTAGCGAAGTTTAGGCGAAGCCCTGCTGCTGTAGTGCATCAAGATCGTCACCACGCTGTCGTGCTGACGGAACTCTTCCCCGACACTTTGCTGGATCGGAGTCCGGGGATCGTCATCGAGCTGAACGTGTACTCGAACTCGGAGCTGCCGTAGTTTCGGTACTTGATCGGTTGGATCGTGAAGACGTACGACTACTTCCTCTACGTTGCGTCAACGCTTCCGCAGTCGGTCTGCATGGGTACGTAGACAACACTCTCCCATCTCGTTGCTATGCATCACATGATCTTGCGTGAGCGTAGGAAATTTTTTGAAATTACTACAAAACCCAACAGGTACGACATTATGTCATTATATATATCCTATCTAGGTGGTTGTTTGGGTGCTTTCTGGTTTGCGAGGAAGGTGCCACCAAAGTTATGCATTGTGTATTTAAAGTTTTAAACATCCCCAATATTCGTACATATATTTGGACACTTCCAGGTGGTTCTTGACTTCTGGCCCCTCTCATCGATCTTCAACGACGCGCCCAACCGTGGGCCCCCAGGGTCAAAGTTGTGCATTGGAATTTTGAACATCACAGACCACCCTTTTCACTCATATATATTTGGGCCACATGCTGGTGTGGCTGTCTTTTGACCCTCTCTAATGTTATTTTTTGCTGCAAAGACTCTGATGACCCTCAACGGACACGGGGTATAATATCTTAACCGTATGTGATACAAGTGCAATGTGAATCACCACGCCTGCGCAAGCGCGAGCAAATTAAGGTGGAGGTACTGGCTCAACCGTGTGCGATGCAAGTGCGCTGAAATCACCACGACCGCGGAAGCGTGAGCAAATTAAGGTGGAGGTACTGGCTCAAGCCTGTGCGATGCAAGTGCGCTGAAATCACCACGACCGCGCAAGCGCGAGCAAAGGGTGGAGGTACTGGCTTAACCATGTGCGATGCAAGTGTGCTATAAAACCTCCACCTATGCAAGCTAAAGGCGGGTAAGTTTATTTGGAAATTAGGACGAACCGTGTGCGATAGACCAGCTAGCTAGAAATAAAAAAAACTACCTGCCTTGAGCGTTGCAAAAATCGGCGGATCCGCGCCACTTTTCCGCGTTGAGCATTGCATATTGTTATTGAACCATGCACGATCTTAGGCACTCCCGCCCCGCATCAATTCCTTTACCCAAAGTTTAGTAGCCGCCGTACTTCAACCGTCGCCCACACTCCTCTAGCACCAACCTTATAGTAAAATTGCAGTAGCCGAGGTATTTGAACTGTCGCCCACCCTCGTCCACCACCATCTCCACCCACCATTACTAAAATTTTCAGTAGCCATGGCGTATCCTCAAACACCACCACCCCTCCACAGTCCCCCCCCTCCCCCTCCCCCCTCAAACCCTAGCTCATGGCTGCTGCCAGCGCCGCCGCCAACCCTTGTCGGTCTGCCCGTTCCTCCTAGCTTAGATAATAAAGTTCAGGTTACCCAACGATTCCCATACCGTCGCCCACTCCCTTGAGTTTTTAGATGAGGCCTGCAGTGTCCCTCCCCGCCAGATCCACATCCCCTGCTCCAGAATGTCGTAGCCTAAGCTCGACCACGTATCCTGGGGAGGCCGATGAGCGTTCGGCCAAGAAGAGGTTTATCATGGCCTCTTCGGCGGACGTTGGCGAGGTGGCCACCGTTCGCCCCGACCTGTCGATCCCGGAGCAACACGTCGCCGCGGAAGCTGGCGAAGATATTGACTATGTTGCCATGCCGAAGGCTTCATCTCAGCGGGATAGCATATTACTGTATCTCGAGAAAGCTGGCTACGACATCAAGTTTGTCCACACTAACGGCTTCACGCAGGCCATGTCACAGGTTAAGTGGTCCATCCCCAACCCCTCTGGTTCAACCGCCGTCGATCTCTTCGACGGCCCTGCCGCTGATCTCCTCCGCCAAGCGGTCGAGGATTTGCGAGCTTTATACGCCATCGAGCCCATTTTGTCACTTTTGAAGGACACGTTCTACGGCGGTGGCTTGGGATCCTCAATTGCCAAGTCAGATCTCATCGACCACGACCACGGCCACGAGGAGGGCACCCACGAAGGTTCTTCCAAGGTGAAACAACCCATCTCTGACACCAGAGAGTGCACCATGGGTCTGTGCTCTTCCAACTGGAAGGATCCCGTCAAATGTGAGGCACCATTCTATCAGCAAATCTTACCTTTTCTAGCTTGCCAACCCGTACCCTTTGTTGTAGTAGCATTTGTCGTGCGGTGCTTTAACTGTGTCGTGTTTAATTATTTCAGTTATGCAAAAATGTATTGTTCAATAGGTCTATGTTATGTTTAAGTATGAATTGTCCACTTCAGTTTCACGAATGGCTATATTTGGTTGTTTATAGTGAGTAGATGCCTTGTTTATCTGTATTTGATTGTTAGGTTGGTTGGAGTGAGCATTTTTCCAGTTATCGAGCAGATGCCTTGTTTATCTGTATTTGGTTCCTAGTTTGGTTGGAGTGAGTATTTGTCCAGTTATCAAGTAGATGCCTTGTTTATCTGTATTTGGTTGTTAGGTTGCTTTTTTAGCATTTGTCCAGTTATCAAGCAGATGCCTTGTTTATCTTTATCTGCTTGTTAGGTTGGTTGCAGTGAGCATTTGTCCAGTTTTCAAGCATATGCCCTGTTTATCTGTATTTGCTTGTTAGGTTGGTTGCAGTGAGACTCTGTCCAGTTTTTAATGGCTATATTTGGTTGTTTGATACGTCTCCATCGTATCTACTTTTCCAAACACTTTTGACTTTGTTTTGGACTCTAACTTGCACGATTTGAATGGAACTAACCCGGACTGACGCTGTTTTCAGCAGAATTGCCATGATGTTATTTGTGTGCAGAAATAAAAGTTCTCGGAATGACCTGAAACTTCACGGACAATATTTTTGGAATTTACAAAAATACTAGCGAAAGAATCAATGTCAGGGGCCCACACCCTGTCCACGAGGGTGGGGGGTGCGCCCCCTGTCTCATGGCCCCCCTGAGGCTCCACCGACCTCAACTCCAACTCTATATATTCACGTTTGGGGAGAAAAAATAAGAGAGAAGGATTCATTGCGTTTTACGATACGGAGCCGCCGCCAAGCCCTAATCTCTCTCAGGAGGGCTGATCTAGAGTCCGTTCGGGGCTCTGGAGAGGGGAATCCGTCGCCATCGTCATCATCAACCTTTCTCCATCACCAATTTCATGATGCTCACCGCCGTGCGTGAGTAATTCCATCGTAGGCTTGCTGGACGCTGATGGGTTGGATGAGATTTATCATGTAATCGAGTTAGTTTTGTTAGGGTTTGATCCCTAGTATCCATTATGTTCTGAGATTGTTGTTGCTATGATTTTGCTATGCTTAATGCTTGTCACTAGGGCCCGAGCGCCATGATTTCAGATCTGAACCTATTATGTTTTCATGAATATATGTGAGTTCTTGATCCTATCTTGCAAGTCAATAGTCACCTACTATGTTTTATGATCCGGTAACCCCGAAGTGACAACAATCGGGACCACTCCTGGTGATGACCGTAGTTTGAGGAGTTCATGTATTCACTAAGGGTTAATGCTTTGGTCCGGTACTCTACTAAAAGGAGACCTTAATATCCCTTACTTTCCAATGGGACCCCGCTGCCACGGGAGGGTAGGACAAAAGATGTCATGCAAGTTCTTTTCCATAAGCACGTATGACTATATTTGGAATACATGCCTATATTACATTGATGAACTAGAGCTAGTTCTGTGTCACCCTATGTTATAACTGTTGCATGAGGAATCGCATCCGACATAATTATCCATCACTGATCCATTGCCTACGAGCTTTTCATATATTGATCTTTGCTTAGTTACTTTTCCATTGCCACTTCTACAATCACTACAAAAACTACTACTGTTACTTTTGCCACGTTACCGTTACTTCCATATTACTTTGCTACTAAATACTTTGTTGTAGATATTAAGTCTTTCAGGTGCGGTTGAATTGACAACTCAACTGTTAATACTTGAGAATATTCTTTGGCTCCCCTCGTGTCAAATCAATAAATTTGGGTTGAATATTGTGCCCTCGAAAACTGTTGCGATCCCCTATACTTGTGGGTTATCCAGACTATTTTCTGTCGCCGTTGCCGGGGAGCATAGCTCTATTCTTTGAGTCACTTGGGATTTATATCTGTTGATCACTATGAGGAACTTGAAAGATGAAAGAACCAAGATTTTTACCTCAACTATGAGGGGAGGTAAGGAACTGCCATCTAGCTCTGCACTTGATTCACCTTCTGTTTTGAGTAAACTTGCGACATCTACTCCTGCTATTCATTCTGATATGTCGCATGTAATTGATGATGCCACTTCTGCTTTGCATGATACTTATGATGAAACTACTTCTATGCTTAATAATATTGTGCCATTAGGTGAATTTCTTGATGAACAGCTTGCTAGGGTTAGAGAGAATGAAATTATAGAAACTGGTAATATTGATGAAAGTAATGATGAAGATTCTCCCCTAGATATGAATTGCCTGTTGTGCCTGAGGGTTATGTTATGGATGAAGAAACTGCTATAGACTTTTTAGCTTGCAATGATAGATATGATCTTAAGAAACTGTTAGCTAAGTTGAAAGAAAAGTCTTTGAATGCTAGAATGAAATATGACCCTGCTTTTGCTACTTCACCTATCTGTATTTTCGATAAGGATTATGATTTCTCTGTCGATCTTGAGTTAATTACTTTGGTTGAATCTGATCCTTTCCATGGTTATGAAACTGAAACTGTTGTGGCACATCTTACTAAGTTGAATGACATAGCCACCCTTTTTACTCATGATGAGAAAACTCGCTATTACTTTATCCTTAAGTTATTTCCGTTCTCATTAAAGGGTGATGCTAAAAGATGGTTTAATTCTCTTGATCCTGGTTGTGTGTGTAGTCCCCAGGATATGATTTATTACTTCTTTGCTAAATATTTCCCTGCTCATAAGAAACAAGATGCTTTAAGGGAAATATATAATTTTGTGCAAATCAAAGAAGAGAGTCTCCCACAAGCTTGGGGGAGGCTTCTCCGATTACTTAATGCTTTGCCTGATCAACCTCTCAAGAAAAACGAAATACTTGATATCTTTTATAATGGACTAACCGAGGCTTCCAGAGACCACCTAGATAGTTGTGTTGGTTGTGTTTTCAGGGAAAGAACTGTTGATCAAGCTGAATTGCTATTGAATAATATGTTGAGTAATGATAATGACTGGACACTTCCTAAACCAACTCCTAAACCAACTCCGAAGAAAAGGGGTATTCTATTTCTCAGTCCTGAAGATATGCAAGAGGCAAAGAAATCTATGAAAGAAAAAGGTATTAAAGCTGAAGATGTTAATAATTTACCACCTATTGAAGAAATACACGGTCTTGATAACCCGACATGGGTAGTAAAGGTAAATTCTCTCTATAGATTTGATGAAGGTGATATTCCTCGTAATAAGTCTGCTAGCCAATGCTTGGATGAGTTTGATAATTTTATTGTTTAACAAGAAAACTTCAATGCTTATGTTGGTAGACAATTGAAACGTAATGCTTATATGATTGGACACTTGAGTGATTATATGTCTAGAGTTAAAGGTGAACTTAAACTTATTAGTAAACATGCTTCTATGGTTACCACTCAAGTAGAACAAGTGCTTAAAGCTGAGAAAGATTTCCTCAATGAATTAAATAATAATAAAAATGATAATGTTGTTAGAGTTGTGACTAGAGGGGGTAAAATGACTCAGGAACCTTTGTATCCTGAGGGCCACCCTAAGAGAATTGAGCAAGATTCTCAGAGAACTAATGTTGATGCACCTAGTTCTTCTAAGAAGAAGAAAAAGAAAAATGATAGGACTTTGCATGCTTCTAGTGAACCTATTGTTGACACACATGAGAATCCCAATGATATTTCTATTTCTAATGTTGAAACACAATCTCATAATGAACATGAACCTAGTGATAATGTTAATGATGATGTTCATGTTGATGCTCAACCTAGCAATAACAATGATGTAGAGATTGAACCTGCTGTTGATCTTGATAACCCACAATCAAAGAATCAACATTATGATAAGAGAGACTTTGTTGCTAGGAAGCATGGTAAAGAAAGAGACCTTGGGTTCAGAAACCCATGCCTTTTCCTCCGAAACCATCCAAGAAAAAGGATGATGAGGATTTTGAGCGCTTTGCTGAAATGATTAGACCTATCTTTTTGCGTATGTGTTTGACTGATATGCTTAAAATGAATCCTTATGCTAAGTACATGAAAGATATTGTTACAAATAAAATAAAGATACCGGAAGCTCAAATTTCCACCATGCTTGCTAATTATGCTTTAAAGGGTGGAATAGCAAAGAAACTAGGAGATCCAGGAGTACCAACTATACCATGCTCTATTAAAAGAAACTATGTTAAAACTGCTTTATGTGATCTTGGAGCCGGTGTTAGTGTTATGCCTCTCTGTTTATATCGTAGACTTGATTTGAATAAGTTGACACCTACAGAAATATCTTTGCAAATGGCCGATAAATCAACTGCTATACCTGCCGGTATTTGTGAGGATGTGCATGTTGTGGTTGCAAACGTTACTATTTTAACGAAATTTTTTATTCTTGATATACCCGAGGACGATAGTATGTCGATTATCCTTGGTAGACCCTTTTTGAATACTGCAGGGGTTGTTATTGATTGCAACAAAGGCAATGTCACATTTCATGTTAATGGTAATGAGCATATGGTACACTTTCCGAGAAAACAACCTCAAGTCCACGGTACAAAGTCTATCAGAAAAACTTCAACAATTACTATTAAAGGTTTTGAATTTCCTCTTCCTACTGTCAAGAAGAAATATGATATTATTATTGTTGGGGATGTGCATATCCCCGTTGAGATAACCTAGTGTTATTTGAGAATTCTCCAGTTTCATGTAATTCAAAAAGAGTTTGTTAACAAGACTTGATCAATCTTGTTAGTGGATTCCTTTTGATGAGCATGAGATGGATGAAGTTAGAAAGCACAACTCTCTGTACCCTCTTTTTACTTTCTTTTATTTAGATTAAATAAAGCAAAAATAGTATTTTCTATCTATTTTCTGAATTATCCTTGCAATAAAAAATACCCCGAAAATAAAAGTTCTCCAAATGTCTTGAAAATTTTATATGATTTTTCTAGAATATTTAAGAATATTTTGCACTGAGAACACACTTGGGGGCCACACCACCTGGCCATGAGGGTCCAGGGCGTGCCCCCTGCCTCGTGGACCCCACACGGGCGCCCTCCACTTATTCCAGCACCTACACACTTCGTCTTCCTCCAGAAAAATCCTCCCACAGCTCAAACCCATGTTCTAGCTCATCTTGCTGTCATTTTCGATCTCCTAGCTCAAAGCTCCATTCACAAAACTGCTTTGGGGGATTGTTCTTCGGTATGTGACTCCTCCAATGGTCCAATTAGTTTTTGCTCTAGTGCTTTATTTATTGCAAATTTTTGCTGCTTAGGTGACCCTGTTCTTGAGCTTGTATGTCAAATTTATGTGGTCAAAAGTAGTTTTAATGCATGATATTGCCTCTAGGCACTTGTAGGAGTAGTTGTTGTCAATCTTGTTGAGTTGGATTCACTTTTATTTTGAGTCACGAAAAAATTCAGATGAAGAAAAATCTTTAGGAAAATGTACCAAGGTGGTTCCTCAAGGAAGCAAGGACTAAGGCTCGCGATACGTGAGCAGGACGATGAACCACCGATGGAGGCTCAACTGCGGCCTTGTGAATGGCTGTCAGAGGAGTTCATGGTTCAGGCATGCATCAATGATGAATTTGACGTGTATGTGCATAACGCTGATCTTGAGAGCTTCTTGTCAGATAAGTGCCGGCAATACCGCTATCTAACTGATTCCTTCCTGAGAAGGTTTAAATTTACATCCTCGCACAATTTTCACACTGTTTTATTTGATCTTTATGATAAATCATATACCATGGACCTAGAAGATTTTAATACTGCCTGTAAACTCCCACACTGGGGCAATGTTAGTGAACCTCGCAAATCTGAATATAAAAACTAACTTGCTAGTATGAATGTGGGGGAATCTAGAGAAATCACACAAGCTACCATAGGGAGCATTTATTTCCCTTCCATATATTATTTTGCTCTCTTCATTGTTAGATGCATTAACGGTAAAGATGAGGCTTGTCACATGTGCGTTCCAGATCTTAGTGTCCTCAAGAGTGCGGTATTAGGTGATAAACAATATAACTTGGGGGCTATTGTTGCACGTAGGTTGCATCACGACAGTATAAGTGGAGATTTGTTTGGTGGAATTTATGCAACTCGTGTAGCAAACTATCTTGATATACCCATACATGGAAATGATATAGAATTACCTCCTGCTTACCTAGATTATAATGCCATGGTTCGCCATCAGTTTGTTGAGAGGAATGAACAATTCCTCCAGTACCGACTAATCTTTGACAGACGGCGCACCGTCCATATCGCCCTCCCTGCTCCTACTTTCTTTGACTTTTAGGCAAAAAGGAAATATGTTATAACCAGGGAGGAGGCGAACGAGTACGAGAGGAGGACGGAGGTAGATCGCCTCCAAGCTGCAGCTCATCAAGCAGTAGCTGCTGCATCTCAGTACGAACCCAGCTACAACTTTGGATATCCACCAGACCAGTCATGGCCCTAGACCAACTTAGGCCAAATGCCTAACCTTGGGGGAGTACGTATTCCTCACCGACATTACATTCATGTTCGCATGCTCATTCTGGTTGTCAGTGCTCATACTTTTTCATTCTACTATCCATGCTAGTTTATTTTCTTTTCTATGCCTTCTTCTTGTGTGTTTGAAAAACCTTAAGAAAAAACCAAAAAAAATTAGTTGTAGCTTTTAGCTAGTTTACTTTCCATGCCTGTAGTGGTAGTAATTCAAAAGAGAACCCAAAAAGATTTCTCGTTCTTCTTTTGCTTGTTGGGAGCTTTCCCGTGTAAATAGTTTTGTTTCTTTTTCTTTGGGGGTCGAGAGGAGAAGACCATGATGAAAATGTTGAGTGGCTCTCATATGCATTATTGTTGATCTAATAGAGAGCCCATATTACCTCGTCTTCTCCTGTGTATTAAATGCTTGCAAATTCCAGCTTAGTCCAATGCACATGCACTATTATTATTATCCACACCTGTCGGCGTCCTGGGAACGGGGGTCCCCAGACTTGCCTGCCTGCGGTCTGCGACGTGGCTCCGTCAGCGGCCCCGTATGGCCCATCTTCACCAGCAAACACTCAAGACCTTTGCGAGGGCTGAGCCTCGCGAGGCAGACGACGCGAGACCTCCTCGAGGGCGGCCTCACCAGGCTAGCTCGCGAGGGGCGGAGAGATCAAGGCAAGGGACACCTTGCGAGGTTCCTGTGACGCAAGCCATGATGACCAAGGCCAGGCAGGCACCAGGCGGGTGCCGGCGTGCGCAGTGTCCTCATTTCCTCTTCGGTGCTAAAGAGGCAAGCGTAGGCGAGGAGTCCCGAGGCCTTAGGCAATGGTTTCCATATCAGTGCAACGATACCAAGACCAGCAGGATGGCATGAAGGAGGTCACCGTGGAGCCCAGGATGGCGTCACCACCAGAGCCTATGGCAGGCGAAGACCATCTTTTGTCAGGATATCTTGTACTAGTTGTCCCCCTTCAAATTGGCCATTGTGGGATCCCTTCCCGCCTAATATTTGGGAAGAGGACTCGAGCCTTATATATAGGACTAGCCACCACCGTGGCAGAGGGATCATCTCATCTTGGACCGGATCCATTCCACCAAGGCCACCACACAAACTCATCAAGCACAAGAGCACCTCTCCTCAGGAGGCTGTTCTTCCCTTGTAACTGTTCATCCTCAGCACAAGAGGCAATCCACCACACCACACTGGAGTAGGGTATTGCACCACATCGATGGCCCGAACCGGTATAACTCTTGTGTCCCTTTGTTCTGTGAGTTCGACGCGCCGAGCCTTGAAATCGCGGTGAGGGCGTGAGCTAGAGGGAGGAGAGATCTTCGTGCGCACCCCAGTGGTCGAACCACAATGGTTTTGCCAGAACCCAAAATCCGACATTTGGCGCGCCAGGTAGGGGTGCGTCGAAGCTTTCCTTTCGCTGATCCGCGTCCCACCACTCCATCGCATCCATGTCAGATGCACGTCGAGCCCGTGCCGAGCGCCGGGCCGCCCGTTTCGCTCAGACAGCCCCTGTCGGCGGACCTCCCCGTCGTTCTCCATCTCCTGTTGCCAACACCGCTACTAGCCCGGCGGAAAACGAGCAGCAAGCGTCCTCACTGCACCCCTCCGTGCGACGGGATGGCCGCACCGCCACCCCGTCGTTGACTCCGGCTGGCTCATCGTCTCACGCTCGGCGTGCACCCACGGACGCGCAGGCCGCGCTGCTCATGGCGTGCAAGCTCCTGCGCTACGGCCCGGTCGACGACCTCTATGAGGACTAGTTAGACCGCATCGCTGAGCTCGTCAGCGCTGATGGGGGCTCTCCTGCACCATCCCTCTCGCTGCCTCGCTCACCTCCAGCCGTGGGCGACGTAGCTCACGGAGCGACTCCGCCGCCTACGCATCAAGATGGCGCCCTTGCCCCGAGACACGCAGCTCACGGAGGGCCACCACCCCCTCTGCGTCAAGACGGTGTCATTGCCCCAAGACGCACGGTCCCGTGGCGTGACCGACCACGCCGTGTGCCTGCGCATGAAGAAGGAAGCTGCCAAGAGGTTCCCCAGCCGCAAGAAAATGCTCCAGCGCTCCCGGTGCCGCGACAAGACCGCATGTCGCCCGTGGACATAAAGGGCAGGCTCCGCCCCCACAGAGGGCCCCAGTGGCCACCGCAGCCTGCCGCGCCTTCGCTCCCGAGCTCCGCGCCAGGAAAGTTCAAGCCGGATCTGCCTCCGCGCTACGAAGGCACCCCCGACCACATGGAGTTCCTGCAGATCTACGAGTTGAGCATCAAGGCGGCCAACGATGACGAAAAGGTTATGACGAACTAGTTTCCCATGTCTCTCAAGGATGGCACCCGCTCATGGCTCCTGAACCTGCCCGCGGGATCGATCTCCTCCTGGGGTGAGATGCGTGATCGCTTCATCGCCAACTTCGAGGGCACTCGCGACTGTCCTCCGGCCGCGGGTGACCTGCGCTGCATCAAACAACAGCCTGGAGAGACCCTGCAGAAGTACATCCAGTGCTTCAACAGCGTCCGCCTCAAGATCCCCAAGGTGACGGACGAAGCCATCATCTCAGTGTTCTCCGATGGCGTCCGTGATGTCAAGATGAAGGAGGAGCTTGCCATCCACGAGGAGCTGTGCATGACTCTGGAGCTGTTCAACATAGCGACCAAGTGCGCAAGAGCTGAGGAAGGGCGTCTCTCCCTCCTCGAGCTCCCTGCTGCTGTCCCAGAAGAGAAGAAGGCCAAGGTCAAGGATGTGAAGCGCGAGGGAGTGGCCGTACTCACGGCAGAGCCGAACATGAAGAACGGCCGGGACCACCCCGAGTCGTCCAAGGGCAGCCGTCCATTCTGCGCCTTCCACAACGTACACAGCCACAACACCAACGATAGTCAAGAGCTCAGGGCCATCCGAGATGGACACTTCGGTCGACGCCTCGAGCGCAATGACCGGGGCTAGGACTGAGGAGGAGGACGAGGTGGAGGACGCTGGGACGACCGCGGCCCCCGCCAGGAGTTGCGCGACCGGTCTCGTGAGGACCACTGGCAGGAGCAGCCTCGTGAGGGCGCCTGGCGTGACCAGCCTCGTGAGGACCGTCCTCAAGGCAGTCCTGGTCTTCCTCCACTGCCGCCACCACCAAGAAGGAATGACGACCACCATCAGGACGAGGGGGCTGGGGGCTTCCAGGAACCGCGCGCCATCGCTTGCATCTTGGGTTGTGCTTAGGCCCCGGCTTCCCAGCGCATCTTCAAGCAGTTCTCTCGCGAGGTGAATGCAGCCCTCCCTAGGCTCGAGGCCACGCGCCCGCTCAGGTGGTCCAAGTACGCCATCACCTTCAGCTCGGCGGACCAACTCAAGTGCGCGGCGACCGCCGGCGTCCTCCTGATGCTCTGTTCACCCATCATCAGCAATGACCAAGTCACTAAGACCCTCATCGATGGCGGCGCAGGGCTCAGTGTCCTGTCCGTCGAGACGTTCAATAGCCTCCAAGTGCCATACGATCAGCTTCAGCCCACCAGGCCTTTCTCAGGAGTGACCGACGGCTCCACTACCCCGATAGGGCAAGTTCGTCTCCCTATCACCTTCGGTCAGCGCGACAACTACCACACCGAGCTCGTCGACTTCGACGTCGCTCACATTCGTCTGCCGTACAATGCCATCCTCGGTTATCCGGCCCTGGCCAAGTTCATGGCAGTGACCCACCATGGCTACAACATCCTCAAGATGCCAGGTAGCGGTGGAATCATCATAGTCCCCTGCGAAGAAAGAGACGCGGTGTGCTCCCTCGAGTGCGCCTTCCAAGCCGCAGCAATTGAAGACCCTAACAGCGAGGGCGCATATCCTCCTAAGGCCACCCCCAAGAAGAAGAAGAAGAAGCTACTCCGCACAGGGCCTCAGGGGAGCGGCGCCTCTAGCAGTGCCACATCAGGATCAACGCCTGCACCTAGGGCGCCTCCCTCCCTCGCATAGGAAGGCGTGCCCGACGCCCTCCTTGGGCAGGGCTCGGGGGCTCTCTTCTGGAGGGCCTCATACCTGGCCAGCATCACGAGGGAGGCGCTCGGGCACCACGTGGAGGCGTGCTTCGTGGCATGTTTCCCTCACGAGGGAACCAGGAGAGGAGCGCCCGTCGCTCAGGAGTTCATCGTCAAGACCACCCAGGAGCTTCAGGAAGCAAGGGCAATACGTGGCGACCGCCGCCCACCTGCACGTCTGCATCGACGTCCCAGGGCTCAACAGGGCCGCATCTCAGGAGCGCTTCTGGCCTTCACGCGCTGGCCGGTGTGAAGGTCCACCTCACAGCTACATACGCATGTTGTTTGGCCTGCCGAGCATGGCAGCCGCCTTCCAGCGCAACCTACGAAGCAACCTAGCAACCCAGGAGGCCAGGCATCACGTGGTCCTGGCGGAGATGGAGACGGTCCCCAGGGAGCCACCTGAGCCCCTAGAGCCTCCTGAGGCTCAGGGTCTTGGCGGCTCATGAGGAGTGGCTTCTTCAGTGCGCGCCTTCAGCTACCCCAACGCTCCTTCGACAACAAAACCAGGTGACATTTTCCAAGTTCATTCAGCTGGGAGCGCCCCCCCCGGGCTGCATTATTCCTAGGTCGCGTGGGCCTGTCCCTGCGGCATGTATCCTTTTCATGTCTTTAGCTTACTTTACTAGGGGCGCCCCTCGGGCCGCATCATCCCCAGGCTGCTTGAGTCCGTCCCAGCGGCATGTATCGTCCCCGCATCTATCTAAGCTATCTGGTTCCCATGCATGAGTTATCTATAGTCATCACCTGCTTGATTGCCGCCCACCCCGGGAGCCGCGTGCCAATCGTTTTTCTTTAGGATCCTTCACATGAGAAGACTAGGCACGGCACCTGTGCTCGGGTCCGTCCCTGCAGCATCGATAAACCCAACGGCCGAGCTCTGTCTGGCGGGCCGCCCCCGTTTACGACACCTACTGGGGTCGTTGGTGCTTGGCCTCCTCATGCGATAGCCTCAGGAGATCCGCTCGGCGTAGGTTGCCTAACCATCTCGCAGGACCACCACAGCCATCAAGAGCCAAGACTAGGCGTAACCTGCCTTGAGGTAGGGCCTCATGAGTCCCGCGCTGGCTCATGAGTGCCTAGACACACCTCGTCTAGCCCTGCCGTGCAAGCCACATGTTAGGGCAGGGCTGTACACGCCCCGGGGGCTCCACTCAGAAGGAGCCCTCACCCATGCACTAGTGGAAGCACCATGCTCCGCGCTGGCAGTCGACACTACCGAGGAGCGGCTATGCCCGTGCAAGTGCGAAAGCGCTATGCTCCACGCTGGTGATAAACAATTGAGGGCGGCCCATGGCCGTATCAACCTCAGAGAGCCTCCGAGCTCAGTGTCTGGCCTCATCGCAACACCTCCCCTCGGGAGAGTCACGCAGGGGGCTAGGCACGGGGGCTGCGCTCGGGTCACGCCCGAGCGTACGCCACCCTGCCAGGTCCCTCGGACCTGGTCGTCGCGTGCCCTCCCAAGCGGAGCCAAGGTATGAAGGTCGTTTGGACGTCAAGGGGGACTCCCGAGCATCGTGACTCAGGAGCCTAACTGGCCACGTAGCCCCTCACTCCTTGCTCCGTCCTAGTGATCCGGACGGCCCAATGGTGGCTAAGGTATGCGCGGGGTCGGGCCCTGCCGACGTAGAACACTAGGCCTAGTCTCGCATCTCCTTTCCATAAGATGTTTGCGCGTCAAGGGGACTCCTGAGCATCGCGACTCAGGAGCCTAACTGGCCACGTAGCCCCTCACTCCTTGGTCCGTCCTGGTGATCCGGACGGCCCAATGGCGGCTGAGGTATGCGCGGGGTCGGGCCCTGTCGACGCAGAACACCAAAGCAAACGGAAAGGAAATCATAGAATTTCAAACAAATATTACAAAAAAATTGTTCCTCGAATACCAAGCACAAGTTTAAATGCCTCCATGAGGCATGGTTCATGTTGCAGAAGCAAAGCAGGAAAAGGAGCCGCCTGCAAGTCACCCCATCATCCCTGAACGCCGTCGACGCTTGCAAGAGGTGTCCCTTCGACAATGATGCTGCCCTCACCTGAGCCGCTAGCTGGAGTTGTAGGTTCGGCAGCGTCACCAACTGGGGCACAGGGTCGAAGGCGCGGAACTTCCTCAGCAGAGCCTCCACCTGGCCCTTCACGGCTTCGGCAGCGGCTACGCAGCGCTCGTCGTCCACAGGCTCCAGCAGCTCATCAAGATTGGTGGCAGGGTCACGAAGATGGAGGTGGCTGAAGACGCGTGTCAGCGCGGCCGAGGAAATATGCAGGCCTCTCCTTCTACCAAGGGACCAATTCCGTCAACGACCTCCTCAAGCTCCCTGGCCAGATGAGGAAGCAGCTGGGTGGGGCCCTCGTCGATGGTGGCTAGTGGCTCCTCTGAGCCCTTCTCGTAGAGTGCCCGCAGCGCCATGCGAGACCTCTCCTCGAGGGACTTGAAGGCCGCGTGGTCCTCGGCCATGACCTTCGCCTTGGCGTCAAGCTCGGCTTTCTCCACTTCCATCTTCTACTTCAGATTCTCCAGCCAGTTGCGCTCCGCGACTTGCGCCTTCGCCAACTGCTCCAGCTCGGCGTCGCGACCCCTGACGGCGTCCTCCCGGGCCTTCATCTTCTCCTCCTCCACCTTGCGGCCTCGTGCCTTGGTTGCACGCTCGTTGCGCATCGCCTCCAGCTCAGCCTCAAGTGACTGACAGTGATCTTGGGCGGCCCCGGCATCTTTCAGCGCCACCTCGCGAGCGGCCGTGGCCTGGGTGGCAGCCTGCTTGTCCTGCTCGGAGGTTGCTGTCGCCTGGTTCAGCGCCACCCGAACGGACACGTCTAAGTGAAGCCAGCCAGAGACCAGCTCCAGGCGCCCGACTACCAGGCGGGGTTCCGCGCCTTGAAGATCTTCTCGCAGCAGGGTCATCGCAGAAAGAGCTCGCTCCAGGACGTCAGGGGAGGCAGAAGAATTCGATGTCAGCAGTGCGGCAGGAGGAGAAGGAGTCAGCGTCTCCACCATGGCCTGGGAGGCTGGAGGCTCCTGAGCCTTGGGGACCCCAGCAACCGAGCCAGGCGTTGGCACCTCCGGAGCTAGTAGGACAGCAGGGGCCACCTCCTCTTGAGCGCGCGAGGAAGATCGGGTCGGAGAAACGCGAGCATTGTCACTGCCTTTCTCCATAGAAAGGGGCGCAGCCGCCGCAGGCGATGGGGTCCCGAGCAATACCACCACTTCCTCCTTCCTCCTCTTCGCCGCGGGTGTAGGCCTGCTGGCGTAGCAGAGAAGCATTAAGAGTGAATAGCAGAAGCAAAAACAAGACAGGAAAACATTACTTACTGGTCCACCATAGTGTAATCTCTCTGCTTCCTGAGCTTGAAGCCTGAAAGCTTCGTGGCCAGAGGCGCGGGCGCGCTGGCACCAGGAACAGAAGAAGAAGCAGCAGGTGGGTTGGAGGCAGCTCCAGGCAGCACCAGAGCAGGGGGGTCGCCTCGGGAAATCAGCGCTGACCTCTCTCTCGTCGGAATCGCAGCCGGGGACCTCCTTCGAGGACCGGCTTTGGACCTCGAGGAGCCACCGGCCGCATGCAGTTCCCTACTTTCCAGAAGGGCATCGGCCTCATCGTCGTCATCAGGCAGGGTGCTGATACGTGTCCATCGTATCTACTTTTCCAAACACTTTTGCCCTTGTTTTCGACTCTAACTTGCATGATTTGAATGGAACTAACCCAGACCGACGCTGTTTTCAGCAGAATTGCCATGGTGTTATTTTTGTGCAGAAATAGAAGTTCTCGGAATGACCTGAAAATCAATGAAAATTATTTTTGGAATATGTAAAAAATACTGGAAGAAAGATCCATGTCAGGGGCCCACACCCTGTCCACGAAGGTGGGGGGCGCGCCCCCTGCCTCGTGGGCCCCCTGACGCTCCACCGACCTCAACTCCAACTTCATATATTCGTGTTCGGGGAGAAAAAATCAGAGAGAAGGATTCATCGCATTTTATGATACGGAGCCACCGCCAAGCCCTAAACTCTCTCGGGAGGGCTGATCTGGAGTTCGTTCGGGGCTCTAGAGAGGGGAATCCATCGCCATCGTCATCATCAACCTTCCTCCATCACCAATTTCATGATGCTCACCGCCGTGCGTGAGTAATTCCATCATAGGATTGTTGGACGGTGATGGGTTGGATGAGATTTATCATGTAATCGAGTTAGTTTTGTTAGGGTTTGATCCCTAGTATCCACCATGTTCTGAGAGTGATGTTGCTATGACTTTGCTATGCTTAATGCTTGTCACTACCGCCCGAGTGCCATGATTTCAGATCTGAACCTATTATGTTTTCATCAATATATGAGAGTTCTTGATCCTATCTTGCAAGTCTATAGTCACCTATTATGTGTTATGATCCGTTAACCCCGAAGTGACAATAATCGGGATACTTACCGGTGATCACCGTAGTTTGAGGAGTTCATGTATTCACTAAGTGTTAATGCTTTGGTCTGATACTCTATTAAAAGGAGGGCTTAATATCCCTTAGTTTCCAATAGGACCCCACTGCCACGGGAGGGTAGGACAAAAGATGTCATGCAAGTTCTTTTCGATAAGCACGTATGACTATATTCGGAATACATGCCTACATTACATTGATGAATTGGAGCTAGTTCTGTGTCACCCTATGTTATGACTGTTACATGATCGATCGCATCCGGCATAATTCTCCATCACCGATCCAATGCCTACGAGCTTTCCATATATTTTTCTTTGCTTATTTACTTTTCCGTTGCTACTATTACCATCACTATAAAACCCAAAAATATACTTTGCTACTAAATACCTCGTTGCATATATTAAGTTTCCAGGTGTGGTTGAATTGACAACTCAGCTGCAAATACTTGAGAATATTCTTTGGCTCCCCTTGTGTCGAATCAATAAATTTGGGTTGAATACTCTACCCTTGAAAACTGTTGCGATCCCCTATACTTGTGGGTTATCAAGAACATTCTCTGGCGCCGTTGCCGGGGAGCATAGCTCTATTGTTTGAGTCACTTGGGATTTATATCTGTTGATCGTTATGAAGAACTTGAAAGATCAAAGAACCAAGATCTATCCCTCAACTACGAGGGGAGGTAAGGAACTGCCATCTAGCTCTGCACTTGATTCACCTTCTGTTTTGAGTAAGCTTGCGACACCTAAACCTGCTTCTGCTATTAATTCTGATATGTCGCATGTTATTGATGATGCCACTTCTGCTATGCATGATACTTATGATGAAACTACTTCTATGCTTGATACTACTATGCCACTTGGTGAATTTCTTGATGAACAACTTGCTAGGGCTAGAGAGAATGAAATTATTGAAACTAATAATATTGATGAAAGTGATGATGAAGATTCTCCCCCTAGATATGAATTTCCTGTTGTGCCTAAGGGTTATGTTATGGATGAAGAAACTGCTAGAGACTTTCTTGCCTGCAATGATACAAGTGATCTTAAGAAACTATTAGCTAAGCTGAAAGAAAATTCTCTGAATGCTAGAATGAAATACGACCCTTCTTATGCTACTTCACCTATCTTTATTACAGACAAGGATTATGCTTTCTCTGTCAATCCTAGGATAATTACTTTGGTTGAATCTGATCCTTTCTATGGCTATGAATCTGAAACTGTTGTGGCACATCTTACTAAATTAAATGATATAGCTACCCTGTTCACTAATGATGAGAAAACTCGCTACTATTATATCCTTAAATTTTTTCCGTTCTCATTAAAGGGTGATGCTAAGATATGGTTTCATTCTCTTGATCCTGGTTGTGTGCGTAGTCCCCTGGATATGATTTATTACTTCTCTGCTAAATATTTCCCTGCTCATAAGAAACATGCTGCTTTAAGTGAAATATATAATTTTGTGCAAATTGAAGAAGAGAGTCTCCCACAAGCTTGGGGGAGGCTTGTCCAATTACTTAATGCTTTGCCTGATCATCCTCTCAAGAAAAATGAAATACTTGATATCTTTTATAATGGACTAACCGATGCTTCCAGAGACCACCTGGATAGTTGTTCTAGTTGTGTTTTCAGGGAAAGAACAGTTGATCAAGCTGAATTGCTATTGAATAATATGTTGACTAATGAAAATAATTGGACACTTCCTGAATCAACTCCTAAGCCAACTCTGAAGAAAAGGGGTATTCTATTTCTCAGTCCTGAGGATATGCAAGAGGCAAAGAAATCTATGAAAGAAAAAGGTATAAAAGCTGAAGATGTTAATAATTTACCTCCTGTTGAAGAAATACATGGTCTTAATTCATCACCTATTGAAGAAACACATGGTCTTGATAACCCGACACAGGTAGTAAAGGTAAATTCTCTCTATAGATTTGATGAAGGTGATATTCCTCGTAATAAGTCTGCTAGCTAATGCTTAGATGAGTTTGATAATTTTATTGTTAAACAAGAAAATTTCAATGCTTATGTTGGTAGACAATTGAAACATAATGCTTATATGATTTAACACTTGAGTGATTATATGGCTAATGTTAAAGGTGAACTTAAACTTATTAGTAAACACTATGGTTACCACTCAAGTAGAACAAGTACTTAAAGCTCAGAATGATTTGCCCAACGAATTAAACAATAAGAATGATAATGTTGTTAGAGTTATGACTAGAGGTGGTAAAATGACTCATGAACCTTTGTATCCTGAGGGCCACCCTAAGAGAATTGAGCAGGATTCATAGAGAAATAACGTTGATGCACCTAGTCCTTCTAAGAGGAAGAAAAAGAAAAATGATAGGGCTTTGCATGCTTCTAGTGAACCTGTTATTGACACACCTAAGAATCCCAATGATATTTATATTTCTGATGTTGAAACACAACCTGGTAATGAACATAAACCTAGTGATAATGTTAATGATGATGTTTATCTTGATAACCCATAATCAAAGAATCAACGTTATGATAAGAGAGACATTGTTGCTAAGAAGCACAGTAAAGAAAGATAACCATGGGTTCAGAAACCCATGCCTTTTCCTCCTAAACCATCCAAGAAAAAGGATGATGAGGATTTTGAGCGCTTTGCTGAAATGATTAGACCTATCTTTTTGCGTATGTGTTTGACTGATATGCTTAAAATGAATCCTTATGCTAAATATATGAAGGAAATTGTTACTAATAAGAGAAAGATGCCGGAAACTGAAATTTCCACCATGCTTGCTAATTATAATTTTAAGGGTGGAATACCAAAGAAACTTGGAGATCCAGGAGTACCAGCTATACCATGCTCCATTAAAAGAATATATGTTAAAACTGCTTTATTTGATCTTGGAGCCGGTGTTAGTGTTATTCCTCTCTCTTTATATCATAGACTTGATCTGCATAAGTTGACACCTACTGAAATATCTTTGCAAATGGCTGATAAATCAACTACTATACCTGTCGGTATTTGTGAGGACGTGCTTGTTGTGGTTGCAAACGTTACTATTTTAACGGACTTTGTTATTCTTGATATTCCCGAGGACGATAGTATGTCTATTATTCTTGGAAGACCCTTTTTGAATACTGCAGGGGCTGTTATTGATTGCACCAAAGGCAATGTCACTTTTCATGTTAATGGTAATGAGCATACGGTACACTTTCCGAGGAAACAACCTCAAGTCCACAATATCAATTCCATTGGAAAATTTTCAACAATCACTATTGGAGGTTTTGAATTTCCTCTTCCTACTGTCAAGAAGAAATATGATATTCTTATTGTTGGGGACATGCATATCCCCGTTGAGGTAACATAGTGTTATTCAAAATTTCTCCGGTTCCATGTTATTCGGAATGAGTTTGTTAACAAGACTTGATCAACCTTGTTAGTGGATTCCTTTTGATGAGAATGAGATGGATGAAGTTAGAAAATACAACTCTCTGTACCCTCTTTTTACTTTCTGTTATTTATATTAAATAAAGCAAATATAGTATTTTTATGTCTGTTTTCTAAATTATCCATGCAATAAAAAATACCCCAAAAATAAAATTCTCCAAATGCCCTGAAAATTAAATATGATTTTTTTCTAGAATATTTGAGAATATCTCGCACTAAGAACATAGTAGGGGGAGCAAGCACCTAGCCACGAGGGTCCAGGGCGCACCCATCCCCTAGGCACGCCCCCTGCCTCGTGGGCCCATGGTGGCTCCCCTCCACTTATTCCAGCTACCACACACTCCTTCTTTCTTCCAAAAAAATCATCAACAAGCTCAAGCACGAGTTCTAGCTCATCTTGCTGCCATTTTCGATCTCCTAGCTCAAAGCTCCATTCACAAAATTGCTTTGGGGGATTGTTCTTTGGTATGTGACTCCTCTAATGGTCCAATTAGTTTTTGTTCTAGTGCTTTATTCATTGCAATTTTTTGCTGCTTAGATGACCCTGTTCTTGAGCTTGCATGTCAAATTTATATGGTCAAAAGTAGTTTTAATGCATGATATTGCCTCTAGGCACTTGTAGGAGTAGTTGCTATCAATTTTGTTGAGTCTGATTCACTTTTATTTTGAGTTACTAAAAATTTCAGAAAATTTCAGACAAAGATGAAGAGATTTTTGAGGGGCTCATCGAGCCAAAGCTCGAAGGATAAACAAAGTGAAGAGAACAAAAGCCCAAGTATAATCTCCCTCGCACCGCGGAGGTTCGGTCGTGTGAATGGCCTTGTGATGATTTATTGAGAGCAGCGGGGATTTATGATGATTTCTATGAGTTGGCTGAGAATGCAGGCCTCACCGCCTTCCTCCACAACCAACGCGAACAACAAGTACCTTCTTCTGCCGGAGGCCATTCACGCCTACCGAAACCCCACACCAGCTACAGAGCCAGAGCCGGAACAGCAATTTGATCCTCACCGGCAGTCTGTTTATCAGTGGAATCCAGAAGAGATTGCCAACCAGTGGCACCAGGGGAATCCTTCTCAGTACGACCCCAACTATAACTTTGGATATCTGCCAGGCCAGCCGTGGCCATAGACCAACTTAGGCCAAAAGCCTAAGCTTGGGGGAGTACGTATCTCTCACCGACATTACATTCATGTTCACACACTCATGCTAGTTGTCGGTGCTCATACTTTTTCATTGTAATATCCATGCTAGTTTATTTCCTTCTGTTTATCCTTTCTTCTTGTGTGTTTGATAAACCTTAAGAAAAACAAAAAAAATAGTTGTAGCTTTTAGTTAGTTTACTTTCCATGCCTGTAGTAGTAGTAATTAAAAAGAAAACCCCAAAAGACTTCTCGTTCTTCTTTTGCTTGTTGGGAGCTTTCTCGTGTAAATAGTTTTATTTCTTTTCTTGTTCTTTGGGGGTCGAGAGGAGAAGACCATAATGAAAATGTTGAGTGGCTCTCATATGCATTACCGTTGATCTAACAAAGAGCCCATATTACCTTGTCTTCTCTCTTGAATTGAATGCTTGCAGATTCCAGCTTAGTCCAATGCACGTGCACTATTATTATTATCCACATTATTTGGTCGGGCAAGTGAAAGGCAATAATGATGATTATATGATGAATTTATTGACATGAGAAAAGCTGGTATGAACTGGACCTCTCTTGTTTTTGTAAATATGATTAGTTCATCGTTCCTGATTCAGCCTATTATGAAAGAAACATGCTTGCAATGACAATTAGAGATTGTAGTTGCTTATGCCATGCTTAATTAGCTAGCAGCTTATAATGGTTTACCTTGCGTGCCAACATGCTATTAAAATGGTTGTGATATGGTATGATAGGGTGGTATCCTCTTTTGAATGATTCGAGTGGCTTGACTTGGCACATGTTCACGCATGTAGTTGAAACAAAATCAACATAGCCTCTACGATATTTATGTTCATGGTGAATTATATCCTACTCATGCTTGCATTCGGTGTTGATTAATTTTAATGCATGTTCATGACTGTTGTCGCTCTCTATCTGGTTGCTTCCTAGTCTTTTTCTAGCCTTCACCTGTACTAAGCGGGAATACTGCTTGTGCATCCAATTCCATAAACCCCAAAGTTGTTCCATATGAGTCCACCGTACCTACCTATATATGTATCTACCTGCCGTTCCAACTAAATTTGTATGTGCAAAACTCTAAACCTTCAAATAAACATTCTGTTTTGTATGCTCGAATAGCTCATCTATCAACTAGGGATGTCTGTATCTTCCATGCTAGACGGGTTATTCTCAAGAGGAGTGGACTCCGCTCCTCACTCACGAGAAAATGGCAGGTCACCGGGATGCCCAGTCCCATGCTTTATGCAAATCAAATCAAAATAACTACAAACAAAACTCCCCTGGGACTCTTATTAGTTGGAGGCACTCGTTGTTTCGAGCAAGCCATGGATTGATTCTTGTTGGTGGAGGGGAGTATAAACTTTACCATTTTGTTTGGGAATCGCATATAATGTGTGTAGCATGGCAGATATCGAGATCTCTCGGTTGTTATGTTGACAATGAAAGTATACCGCTCAAAATATTATTCATATCTATTTCAAAATCGAGCTCTGGCACCTCTACAAATCCCTACTTCCCTCTGCAAAGGGCCTATCTATTTACTTTTATGTTGAGTCATCATCCTCTTATTAAAAAGCACCAGTTAGAGAGCACCATTGTCATTTGCATCCATTACTGTTAATTTACATTGATTATGACTTGACTGGATCTCTTTTACCATGAATTACAATGTATAGTCAGTCCATGATCTTTAAAGGTGCTTTGCATTTATGTTTTGCGGTCTCAGAAAGGGCTAGCGAGATACCATCTTGTCATATCATATCATGGTTATTTTGAGAAAGTGTTGTCATCCGAGATTTATTATTATTGCTCGCTAGTTGATTATGCCATTGATATGAGTAAACATGAGACCTAAATGTTATTGCGAATATGGTTAGTTCATAATATTTTCTGAAAACTTGAATGCTGCTTTTACATATTTACAACAAGGGCAAACAGAGTTTGTAGAAGTTTTTCTTTATCACTTTTAGTTTATCAACTGAATTGCTTGAGGACAAGCAAAGGTTTAAGCTTGGGGGAGTTGATACGTCTCCGTCATATCTACTTTTCCAAACACTTTTGCCCTTATTTTGGACTCTAGCTTGCATGATTTGAATGGAACTAACCCGGACTGACGCTGTTTTCAGTAGAATTGCCATGGTGTTATTTTTTGCAGACATAGAAGTTCTCGGAATGACCCGAAAATCAACGGAGATTATTTTTGGAATATATAAAAAAATACTGGAAGAAAGATCCATGTCAAGGGGCCCACACCCTGCCCATGAGGGTGGGGGCGCGCCCTACCCCCCTGGGCGCCCTCTGCCTCGTGGGCCCCCTGATGCTCCACCAACCTCAACTCCAACTCCATATATTCATGTTCGGGGAGAAAAAAATCAGATAGAAGGATTCATCGCGTTTTACGACACGGAGCCGCCGCCAAGCCCTAAACTCTCTCGGGAGGGCTGATCTGGAGTCCGTTCGGGGCTTTGGAGAGGAGAATCCATCGCCATCGTCATCATCAACCTTCCTCCATCACTAATTTCATGATGCTCACCGCCGTGCGTGAGTAATTCCATCGTAGGATTGCTGGACGGTGATGGGTTGGATGAGATTTATCATGTAATCGAGTTAGTTTTGTTAGGGTTTGATCCCTAGTATCCACTATGTTCTGAGATTGATGTTGCTATGACTTTGCTATGCTTAATGCTTGTCACTAGGGCCTGAGTGTCATGATTTCAAATCTCAACCTATTATGTTTTCATCAATATATGAGAGTTCTTGATCCTATCTTGCAAGTCTATAGTCACCTATTATGTGTTATGATCCGTTAACCCCGAAATGACAATAATAATAATCGGGATACTTACTAGTGATCATCGTAGTTTGAGGAGTTCATGTATTCACTAAGTGTTAATGCTTTGGTCCGGTACTCTATTAAAAGGAGGCCTTAATATCCCTTAGTTTCCAATAGGACCCCGCTGCCACGGGAGGGTAGGACAAAAGATGGCATGCAAGTTCTTTTCCATAAGCACATATGACTACATTACATTGATGAATTGGAGCTAGTTCTGTGTCACCCTATGTTATGACTGTTACATGATCGATCACATCCGACATAATTCTCCATCACCAATCCAATGCCTATGAGATTTCCATATATTGTTCTTCGCTTATTTACTTTTCGGTTGCTACTATTACCATCACTATAAAACCCAAAAAATATTACTTTGCTACTAAATACCTTGCTGCGGATATTAAGTTTCCAGGTGTGGTTGAATTGACAACTCAGCTACAAATACTTGAGAATATTCTTTGGCTCCCCTTGTGTTGAATCAATAAATTTGGGTTGAATACTCTACCCTCAAAAACTGTTGTGATCCCCTATACTTGTGGGTTATTAGGTGCGGAGGATGTCGGCCTTGCGTAAAGGGAGGTCTCCCCCACCCCTTCACGGGTCGCCTCCGAATCGTGCTCCTCCTCTTCTTCCTCCTCTTGCTCCGCCTGAGACTTGTCGGAAGACAAGTCCACCTGAGCCGTCATCGCTGGGACGTTCGAGGGCATAGGCGGCACGAGCCCACACTCGTCGAAGACAGGTAGAGTGGCGACAACCTTCGCCCCATCCAGGCGGCGGTACAAGGGAACGAAGGAGTCCGGCGGGTACCCTTGGTCGTCCCCAACCAAGGAGTGGAGAGCCGAGCGCAGCTCCTCGTCAGAAAGGGCATCCGGGTGCAGGCGGAGGTCGTCCCCTTCGTCTCCAAGCTTCCACAAGGGGCACGGGCGCGACTGGAGGTGAGCCACACGCTGCTTCATGAATTCTTTGATGATCATGGCCCCCGTCAACTTCGCCGCCCTTGAATCACCAAGCCTCAGGTCGGTGGTCATCCTCTCCAACACCTGCGCCGCTTGGGCGTCGGTGAGTTTCACGCGAAGCCACCCCTCGTGGGACACAGGCATCTCCGTCGGTAGCACCGGCCGGGGGTGGACGCACTTGGCGTCCATCAGGACCCACTTGCTCCTGAAGCCCTCGGCCTTCTTCCCAACCTTCGAGATGGCGTTGGTCTTGTTGGCTGCGACAAAGCCAGCGCGCCCAGAGCAGGGGCCCTCTTTGATCCGAAGGAAGAAGAAGTGGCGCAGCAGCGCCACGGACGGCATCACCCCGATATACGGCTTGCAGTAGAAGGCGAAGATCGATAGAAGGAGGATGGAGTTGGAATGAAGATGGAGAGCGTGGATCTTGTAATGGCTAAGGACGGAGTAGAAGAATTCAGAGAAAGGGGGAACCAGCCTGTCGATGATGCTGCTCGTGGAGAAGGGGTAGAAGGTGCTGCCTGAGGCCTCTGGCTCATCGGAGTCAGCCCGGAGCACAATCTTCCTCTTCTTATGACCCTCCGCTATCATCAGAAGCACGACGGCAAGATTCTTCTCCAAAACGCTCGGCGCATCATGCGCTGGCTCGTACCAAGACGACGAGGAAGTGGCCCGAGCTTTCTTGGGCGCCATCTACGGCAAGCTCGAAGGATGATCTGGGCAGATCCGGAGTCTCTGGGAGCGAAGGGCAAGAAAGGAGATCTAGAGCAAGATGATGGAAAGGATTGAAGGCAAATGCAGCCCGCGCTAGCCTTTTGTCAGGCGGGCCGTTGCCGAGGTAGCATGGGAAAGCGGAGACGCCCACATTCCATCAATTGCCATGCATCAACCGAGGCCGCAGGCTGTTGGGGCTCGCGGTGCTTCGCACTTGCCCCTTGGCTTCGACTCAAAGCCAAGTCTGAGCCCGCCTTGGGCCCGGGGGCTATTGTCGGCGTCCTCGGAACGAGGGTCCTCAGACTTGCCTGCCTGTGGCCAGTGACGTGGCTCTGTCAGCGGCCCCGTACGACCCATCTTCACCAGCAAACACTCAAGACCTTCACGAGGGGCCGAGCCTCACGAGGGGCCGAGCCTCGCGAGGCGGACGACGTGATACCTCCTTGAGGGCGGCCTCACCAGGCTGGCTCGCGAGGGGCGGAGAGATCAAGGCAAGGGACACCTCGCGAGGTTCCTGTGATGCAAGCCATGATGACCAAGGGCAGGCGGGCACCAGGCGGGCGCCAGCGCGCAGTGTCCTTGTTTCCTCTTTGGTGCTAAAGAGGCAAGCGCAGGCGAGGAGTCCCGAGGCCTCAGGAAAAGGTTTCCATATCAGTGCAACGAGACCAAGACCAGCAGGACGTCAGGACAGAGGCCACCGTGGAGCCCAGGATGGCGTCACCACCAGGGCCTTTGGCAGGCGAAGACCATCTTTTGTTAGGATAGCTTGTACTTGCTGCCCCCCTTCAAATTTGTCGTTGTGGGATCCCTTCCCGCTTAATATTTGGGAAGAGGACCTGGGCCTCTATATATAGGACTAGTCACCACCGTAGGCAGGGCGATCATCTCATCTTGGACCGGATCCATTCCACCTAGACCACCACACAAACTCACCGAGCACAAGAGCACCTCTCCTCAGGAGGCTGTTCTTCCCTTGTAACTGTTCATCCTCAGCCCAAGAGGCAATCCACCACACCACACTAGAGTAGGGTATTACACCACATCGGTGGCCCGAACCAGTATAAATCTTGTGTCCCTTTGTTCTGCGAGTTCGACGTGCTAAGACTTGAGATCGTGGTGAGGGCGTGAGCTAGAGGGAGGAGAGATCTTCGTGCGCAGCCCAGTGTTCGAACCTCAAGGGTTTTGCCAAAACCCGAAATCCGACAACACCATTCGGTCGTGCAAGTGAAAGGCAATAATGACGATATATGATGTACTGATTGAGATGAGAGAAGCTGGTATGAACTCGACCTATCTTGTTTTTGTAAATATGATTAGTTCATTGTTCCCGATTCAACCTATTATGAATGAAACATGTTTGCAATGACAATTAGAAATTATAGTTGCTCATGCCATGCTTAATTAGCTAGGAGTTTATAATGGTTTACCTTGCGTGCCAACATGTTATTAAAATGGTTGTGATGTGGTATGATAGGGTGGTATCCTCCTTTGAATGATTCGAGTGGCTTGACTTGGCACATGTTCACGCATGTAGTTAAAACAAAATCAACATAGCCTCCATGATATTTATGTTCATGGTGAATTATATCCTACTCATGCTTGCACTCAGTGTTGATTAATTTTAATGCATGTTCATGACTATTGTCGCTCTCTAGCTGGTCGCTTCCCAGTCTCTTTCTAGCCTTCACTTGTACTAAGCGGGAATACTGCTTGTGCATCCACTTCCATAAAACCCAAAAGTTATTCCATATGAGTCCACCATACCTTCCTATATGCGGTATCTACCTGCCGTTCCAAGTAAATTTGTATGTGCCAAACTCTAAACCTTCAAATGAAATTATGTTTTGTATGCTCGAATAGATCATGTATCAACTAGGGCTATCTATATCTTCCATGCTAGGTGGGTTATTCTCAAGAGGAGTGGACTCCGCTCCTCATTCATGAGAAAATGGCTGGTAACCGGGATGCCCAGTCCCATGCTTAAATTAAAATAATTGCAAACAAAACTCCCCCAGGATTGTTGTTAGTTGGAGGCACCCGTTGTTTCGGACAAGCCATGGATTGATGTTTGTTGGTGGTGGGGGAGTATACACTTTACCATTCTGTTTGGGAACCGCCTATAATGCGTGTAGCATGGAAGATATCGAGATCTCTCGGTTGTTATGTTGACAGTGAAAGTATACCACTCAAAATATTATTGATCTCTATTTCAAAGTCGAGCTCTGGCACCTCTACAAATCCCCTGCTTCCCTCTGAGAAGGGCCTCTCTATTTCCTTTTATGTTGATTCATCACCCTCTTATTAAAAAGCACCAGTTGGAGAGCACCGCTATCATTTGCATGCATTACTATTAGTTTACATTGATTATGACTATGACTGGATCTCTTTCACCAAGAATTACAATGTTTAGTTTGTCCTTGATCTTCAAAGGTGCTCTGCATTTATGTTTTGCGGTCTCAGAAAGGGCTAGCGAGATACCATCTTGTTATATCATATTATGATTATTTTGAGAAAGTGTTGTCATCTGAGATTTACTATTATTGCTCGCTAGTTGATTATGCCATTGATATGAGTAAACATGAGACCTAAATGTTATTGTGAATATGGTTAGTTCATAATCTTTGCTGAAAACTTGAATGTTGGCTTTACATATTTACAACAACAAGATCAAATAGAGTTTGTAAAAGTTTTTCTTTATCACTTTCAGTTTGTTAACTGAATTGCTTGAGGACAAGCAAAGGTTTAAGCTTGGGGAAGTTGATACGTCTCCATCGTATCTACTTTTCTAAACACTTTTGACCTTATTTTGGACTCTAACTTGCATGATTTGAATGGAACTAACCCGGACTAACGTTGTTTTCAGCAGAATTGCCATGGTGTTATTTTTGTGCAGAAATAGAAGTTCTCGGAATGACCTGAAACTTCATGGAGAATATTTTTGGAATATATAAAAAATACTAGCGAAAGAATCAACATCAAGGGGCCCACACCCTATCCACGAGGGTGGGGGCGTGCCCCTTGTCTCGTGGGCCCCCTGAGGCTCCACCGACCTCAACTCCAACTCTATATATTCACGTCCGGGGAGAAAAAAATAAGAGAGAAGGATTCATCGCGTTTTACGATGAGGAGCCACCGCCAAGCCCTAATCTCTCTCACGAGGGCTGATCTGGAGTCCGTTCGGGGCTCGGGAGAGGGGAATCCATCGCCATCATCATCATCATCAACCTTCCTCCATCACCAATTTCATGATGTTCACCGCCGTGCGTGAGTAATTCCATCGTAGGCTTGCTGGACGGTGATGGGTTGGATGAGATTTATCATGTAATCGAGTTAGTTTTGTTAGGGTTTGATCCCTAGTATCCATTATGTTCTGAGATTGATGTTGCTATGACTTTGCTATGCTTAATGCTTATCACTAGGGACCAAGTGCCATGATTTCAGATCTGAACCTATTATGTTTTCATGAATATATGTGAGTTCATGATCCTATCTTGCAAGTCAATAGTCACCTATTATGTTTTATGATCCGGTAACCCTGAAGTGACAATAATCGGGACCACTCCCGGTGATGATCGTAGTTTGAGGAGTTCATGTATTCACTAAGTGTTAATGCTTTGGTCCGGTACTCCATTAAAAGGAGGCCTTAATATCCCTTAGTTTCCAATAGGACCCTGCTTCCACGGGAGGGTAGGACAAAAGATGTCATGCAAGTTCTTTTCCATAAGCACGTATGACTATATTCGGAATACATGCCTACATTACATTGATGAACTGGAGCTAGTTCTAAGTCACTGATACGTCTCCATCGTATCTATAATTTTTGATTGTTCCATGCAAATATTATTGAACTTTCGTATACTTTTGGCAACTTTTTATACTATTTTTGGGACTAACATATTGATCCAGTGCACAATGCCAGTTCCTGTTTGTTGCATGTTTTTTGTTTCGCAGAATATCCATATCAAACGGAGTCCAAACAGGATAAAAACTGACGGAGATTTTTTCTGGAATATATATGATTTTGGGGGAGAAAAATCCACGCGAGACGGCGCCCGAGGTGACCCTCGTGGGCCACCCGTAAGGCGGTTGATGCCCTTCTTTCGCCGCAAGAAAGCTAATATCCGGATAGAGATTGTGTTAAAATTTCAGCCCAACCGGAGTTACGGATCTCCGGGAATATAAGAAACGGTGAAAGGGAAGAATTTGAGAACGCAGAAACAGAGAGAGACAAAGAGACCGATCCAATCTCGGAGGGGCTCTCGCCCCTCCCGTGCCATGGAGGCCATGGACCAGAGGGGAAACCCTTATCCCAGCTAGGGAGGAGGTCAAGGAAGAAGAAGAAGGAGGGGGGCTCTCTCCCCCTCGCTTCCGGTGGCACCGGAGTGCCACCGGGGGCCATCATCATCACCGTGATCTACACCAACACCTCCGCCATCTTCACCAACATCTCCATCACCTTCCCCCCTCTATCTACAGCGGTCCACTCTCCCGCAACCCGCTGTACCCTCTACTTGAACATGGTGCTTTATGCTTCATATTATTACCCAATGATGTGTTGCCATCCTATGATGTTTGAGTAGATTTTTGTTGTCCTATCGGTGGTTGATGAATTGCTATGATTGATTTAATTTTCTTGTGGTTATGTTGCTGTTCTTTGGTTCCCATCATATGATTGTGCGCGTGGATCACACCCTAGGGTTAGTTGTATGTTGATAGGACTATGTATTGGAGGGCAAGAGTGACAGAAGCTTCAACCTAGCATAGAAATTGATGCATACGGGATTGAAGGGGACCAATATACCTTAATGCTATGGTTGGGTTTTACCTTAATGAACGTTAGTAGTTGTGGATGCTTGCTAATAGTTCCAATCATAAGTGCATAGAATTCCAAGTCAGGGATGACATGCTAGCAGTGGCCTCTCTCACATAATACTTGCTATCGGTCTAGTAAAGTAGTCAATTGCTTAGGGGCAATTTCACAACTCCTACCACCACTTTTCCACACTCGCTATATTTACTTTATTGCTTCTTTACTTACAACAGCCCCTACTTTTTATTTACGCGTTCGTTATTATCTTGCAAACCTATCCAACAACACCTACAAAGTACTTCTAGCTTCATACTTGTTCTAGGTAAAGTGAACGTCAAGCGTGCGTAGAGTTGTATCGGTGGTCAATAGAACTTGAGGGAATATTTGTTCTGCCTTTAGCTCCTCGTTGGGTTCGACACTCTTACTTATCGAAAACTGTTGCAATCCCCTATACTTGTGGGTTATCAAGACCTTTTTTGGCGCCGCTGCCAGGGAGCAATAGCGTGGGGTGAATATTCTCGTGTGTGCTTGTTTGCTTTATCACTAAGTAATTTTTATTTGCTGTTCTTAGTTGTTCTCTATCTTTAGTTATGGATATGGAACACGAAATACCAAAAAAATTAGGTGTACTTGCTACTCATGGAGATGGGGAACCTCCTAAAACCCTCGATGCTGGTTATGTGAAAAATATTATGTACTACTTTAATAATCCTGAGAAAACCCCATTCAATTATGTAATGGGAGTAACGTTGGATCAACGTGAATACTTTAGGGATTACCGCTTGACACAAAAAGGAAACTATTATGGGATCAAATTCATATATTGAATTGGTATGCTAGGCAACTATGCTTGAGATATGATTATACTTGTTGCTCTAAGGTGAAGGCTCCACACCTTCCCTTTTCATGTGAATTTAATGATAATTAAACATTAGCTTCTTATGCTAATGGTATATATGATTACTATGATGTGGAACAAATAGAAGAATTTGTTGCTTTTAAGGGTGCTTATGAAATTGAATCTTTGTTTGAAAAACATGAAGCTTATGATGATGATGTTTATAGGCCTGAAAATTTAGCTATCTTAAAATATTTCTATGATAATTATGAATATAATTCCTATATTAATGCGCTTATTGAGAAAGTCTCCGTTGTCCAAGAAGAGACTAATATTTTGCAGGAGTCTATGGAAGAAGAAATTGATGAAACTATGAGCTCATTGGATGGAAAAGATGAGGAGGAGAGCGAAGAACAAAAGGAGGAAGAGCGGATTAGCTACCCGTGCCAACCTTCTAATGAGAGTAACTATTCAACTCATACATTGTTTAATTTCCCTTCGTGCTTACCGGAGGATGATTGCTATGATAATTGTTATGACCCCGTTGATTCTTTTGAAATATCCCTTTTTGATGATGCTTGATATGCTTGTGGCCAAGATGCCAATATGAATTATGCTTATGAAGATGAACTTGCTTATGTTAAACATGAAATTGTTGCTATTGCACCCACGCATGATAGTCCTATTATCTTTTTGAATTCTCCCGACTACACTATATCGGAGAAGTTTGCACTTATTAAGGATTATATTGATGGGTTGCCTTTTACCGTTGCACATGATGATTTTGATGAATATAATATGCATGTGGTTGCTGCTCCTACTTGCAATTATTATGAGAGAGGAACTATATCTCCACCTCTCTATGTTTCCAATATGATAAAATTGCAAGAAACTGTTTATACTATGCATTGGCCTTTACTTTGTGTGCATGAATTGTTCTTTTATGACATGCCGATGCATAGGAAGAGAGTTAGACTTCGTCATTACATGATATATGTTACCTTGTGCTCACCACTAAATTACAAATCATTGTTAATTAAAATTGGCTTTGATATACCTTGGGATCCGGGTGGATCCATTACTTGAGCACTATATGCCTAGCTTAATGGCTTTAAAGAAAGCGCTGCCAGGGACACAACCCGGAATTTTTAGAGAGTCATTTATTTATGTTGAGTGCTTTTATATAGTTTAAAAACAACAAAAATAAAGAGGGGAACCCAAAACTTTTTCAAAAAGGAAAGCGAAAGTGAGAAAGACAAGCATTGTTGAAGTGGGAGCTAGCCTTGAACTTTGTTCATGTTCATGGAAACTTTGTGAATCTTGATTACATAAACATTTCAATAAAAATAATTATCTCCTTGTACAATTCCATTGTATTATAAAAATAATGTGCCAAGGTTTGCCTTTAGGATGTTTACATTTGCTTGATGGTTTGTATGGTGCAGGACAGAAACTTTGGCTGTGGTGCACGATTTTACATTTTTCGCTGGAACGTCAAATGGTTCTGATTCCTTTTGCACTGTCTTCCTATACAAATTTTTTATTTTTCCTAATTTTGGTAGAATTTTTCAAGTATCAGAAGTATGGTGCATGTTCAGATTATTACAGACTGTTCTGTTTTAGACATATTCTGTTTTTGATGCATAGTTTGCTTGTTTTGATGAAACTATCGATTCATATCAGTGGATTAAGCCATGAAAAAGTTATATTACAGTAGACACAATGCAAAAACAAAATATGAATTGGTTTGCAACAGTACTTAGAGTAGTGATTTGCTTTATTATACTAACGGATCTTACCAAGTTTTCTGTTGAAGTTTTGTGTGGATGAAGTGTTCGATGATCGAGAAGGTCTCGATGTGAGAAGAAGGAAGAGAGGCAAGAGATAAAGCTTGGGGATTCACGAGGCACCCCATGTAAATATTCAAGGAGACTCAAGTGTCTAAGCTTGGGGATGCCCCAGAAGGCATCCCCTCTTTCTTCAACAAATATCGGTATGTTTTCGGATTCGATTCGTTCATGCGTATGTGCAATCTTGGAGCGTATTTTGCATTTAGTTTTCATTTTTATTTTATGCACCATGATGGTATGAGATAGTCCTTGGTTGATTTATAGAATGCTCTATGCACTTCACTTATATCTTTTGAGTATGGCTTTATAGAATGCTTCATGTGCTTCGCTTATATCATTTGAAGTTTGGATTGCATGTTTCTCTTTACATAGAAAACCGCCATTTGTAGAATGCTCTTTTGCTTCACTTAGATTTGTTAGAGCATGGACATATCTTTTGTAGAAAGAATTAAACTCTCTTGCTTCACTTATATCTATTTACAGAGATGACAGGAACTGGTCATTCACATGGTTAGTCATAAAATCCTACATAAAACTTGTAGATCACTGAATATGATATGTTTGATTCCTTGCAATAGTTTTGCGATATAAAGATGGTGATATTAGAGTCATGCTAGTGGGTAGTTGAGGATTAGTAGAAATACTTGTGTTGAGGTTTGTGATTCCCGTAGCATGCATGTATGGTGAACCATTATGTAACGAAGTCGGAGCATGAGGTATTTATTGATTGTCTTCCTTATGAGTGGCGGTCGGGGACGAGCGATGGTCTTTTCCTACCAATCTATCCCCCTAGGAGCATGCGCGTAGTACTTTGTTTCGATGACTAATAGATTTTTGCAATAAGTATGTGAGTTCTTTATGACTAATGTTGAGTCCATGGATTATACGCACTCTCACCCTTCCACCATTGCTAGCCTCTCTAGTATCGCACAACTTTCGCCGGTACCTTAAACCCACCATATATCTTCCTCAAAACAGCCACCATACCTACCTATCATGGCATTTCCATAGCCATTCTGAGATATATTGCCATGCAACTTCCATCATCATCATATACATGACTTCAGCATTCATTGTCATATAGCTTTGCATGATCGTAAGATAGCTAGCATGATGTTTTCATGGCTTGTCCGTTTTTTGATGTCATCGCTACACTAGATCATTGCACATCCCGGTACACCGCCGGAGGCATCCATATAGAGTCATACTTGTTCTAGTCATTGAGTTGTAAGTAAATAAAAGTGTGATGATCATCATTATTAGAGCATTGCCTCAGTGAGGAAAGGATGATGGAGACTATGATTCCCCCATAAGTCAGGATGAGACTCCGGACTTTACAAAAAAAAGAGGACAAAGAAGCCCACCAAAAAAACAAAAAAAATGAGAGAAAAAGAGAGAAGGGGCAGTGCTACTATCCTTTTTCCACACTTGTGCTTCAAAGTAGCACCATGTTCTTCATATAGAGAGTCTCTTGAGTTATCACTTTCTTATACTAATGGGAATTTTCATTATAGAACTTGGCTTGTATATTCTGATGATGGGCTTCCTCAAATGCCCGAGGTCTTCATGAGCAAGCAAGTTGGATGCACACCCACTTAGTTTCAGTAGGAGCTTTCTTACACTTATAGCTCTAGTGCATCCATTGCATGGCAATCCCTACTCACTCATATTGATATCTATTGATGGGCATCTCCATAGCCCGTTGATACGCCTAGTTGATGTGAGACTATCTTCTCCTTTTTGTCTTCTCCACAACCACCATTCTATTCCACCTATAGTGCTATGTCCATGGCTCACGCTCATGTATTGCGTGAAAGTTGAAAAGGTTTGAGAACGTCAAAAGTATGAAACAATTGCTTGGCTTGTCATCGGGGTTGTGCATGATAGGAATATTTTGTGTGGTGAAGATGGAGCATAGCCAGACTATATGATTTTGTAGGGATAACTTTCTTTGCCCTTGTTATTTTGAAAAGACATGATTGCTTTATTAGTGGGCTTGAAGTATTATTGTTTTTATGTCAAATGATAGACTATTGCTTTGAAACACTCGTATCTTAATATTCATGCCGTGATTCGATTACATGATCAAGATTATGATAGGTAGCATTCCACATCAAAAATTACCTCTTTTATCATTTACCTACTCGAGGAGGAGCAGGAATTAAGCTTGGGGATGCTGATACATCTCCGTCGTATCTATAATTTTTGATTGTTCCATGCCAATATTATTGAACTTTCATATACTTTTGGCAACTTTTTATACTATTTTTGGGACTAACATATTGATCCAGTGCCTAGTGCCAGTTCCTGTTTGTTGCATGTTTTTTGTTTCGCAGAATATCCATATCAAACGGAGTCTAAACGGGGTAAAAACTAATGGAGATTTTTTTTGGAATATATATGATTTTTGGGAAGAAAAATCCACGCGAGACGGTGCCCGAGGTGGCCACAAGGCAGGGGGCGCGCCTGCCCCCCTGGGCGCTCCCTGACCCTCGTGGTCCAACCGTAAGGCGGTTGATGCCCTTCTTTCGCCGCAAGAAAGCTAATATCCGGATAGAGATCGTGTTAAAATTTCATCCCAATCGGAGTTACGGATCTCCGGGAATATAAGAAACGGTGAAACGGAAGAATCTGAGAATGCAGAAACAGAGAGACAGATCCAATCTTGGAGGGGCTCTCGCCCCTCCTGTGCCATGGAGGCCATGGACCAGAGGGGAAACCCTTTTGCCATATAGGGAGGAGGTCAAGGAAGAAGAAGAAGGAGGGGGGCTCTCCCCCTCGCTTCCGGTGGCACCGGAGTGCCACCGGGGGCCATCATCATCACCGCGATCTACACCAACACCTCCGCCATCTTCACCAACATCTCCATCACCTTCCCCCCTCTATCTACAGCGGCCTACTCTCCTGCAACCCGTTGTACCCTCTACTTGAACATGGTGCTTTATGCTTCATATTATTACCCAATGATGTGTTGCCATCCTATGATGTATGAGTAGATTTTCGTTGTCCTATTGGTGGTTGATGCATTGCTATGATTGATTTAATTTGCTTGTGGTTATCTTACTGTCCTTTGGTGCCCATCATATGATTGCGCGCGTGGATCACACCCTAGGGTTAGTTATATGTTGATAGGACTATGTATTGGAGGGCAAGAGTGACAGAAGCTTCAACCTAGCACAGAAATTGATGCATACGGGATTGAAGGGGGACCAATATACCTTAATGCTATGGTTGGGTTTTACCTTAATGAACGTTAGTAGTTGCGGATGCTTGCTAATAGTTCCAATCATAAGTGCATAGAATTCCAAGTCAGGGATGACATGCTAGCAGTGGCCTCTCCCACATAATACTTGATATCGGTCCAGTAAAGTAGTCAATTGCTTAGAGGCAATTTCACAACTCCTACCGCCACTTTTCCACACTCGCTATATTTACTTTATTGCTTCTTTACTTACAACAGCCCCTACTTTTTATTTACGCGTTCTTTATTATCTTGCAAACCTATCCAACAACACCTACAAAGTACTTCTAGCTTCATACTTGTTCTAGGTAAAGCGAACGTCAAGCATGCGTAGAGTTGTATCGCTGGTCGATAGAACTTGAGGGAATATTTGTTCTGCCTTTAGCTCCTCGTTGGGTTCGACACTCTTACTTATCGAAACTGTTGCGATCCCCTATACTTGTGGGTTATCAAGAGTCACCCTATGTTATAACTGTTGCATGAGGAATCGCATCCGACATAATTATCCATCATTGATCCATTGCCTATGAGCTTTTCATATATTGATCTTTGCTTAGTTACTTTTCCGTTGCCACTTCTACAATCTCTACAAAAACTACTACTGTTACTTTTTCCACCGTTACCGTTACTTCCATATTACTTTGCTACTAAATACTTTGCTGCAGATATTAAGTCTTTCAGGTGCGGTTGAATTGACAACTCAACTGTTAATACTTGAGAATATTCTTTGGCTCCCCTTGTGTCGAATCAATAAATTTGGGTTGAATACTCTACCCTCGAAAACTGTTGTGATCCCCTATACTTGTGGGTTATCATTGTTATACTGGCCATTTATGCCTTGTTTATTTTAGTTATTCACAATGTGTTGTTCATTATGTGCAAGTCGGAACTGTGCCGCTCGACTACATCAATACCAGTTTGAATGGCTATGTTTGGTTCCACTTATTCCTGGTGTAGTTAACACATGCCCTTTATTTCAATTTTACACATTTATCCAGTGTGATGCTTAAGCATTACTTACGTTCTATTCATTTTCAAAAATACCAATTTGAATTGCAATATTTGATGGTTGTTAAGCCTGCTGTCGGTAACATTGCCTTCCATTTATATCTGCTTTAACAGCATGCTGAAACCAACACATTCAAGCTATCATTTGGAGATGGTGTTGTTTACCTTTGCTATATTTGTTTGATGTTAAGATTGATGTACTTATCATGCCTTTTCACTACTTATGCAGGACAACAACGAGAGTGGCCACCATTTTCCGCCGAGGTTAGCTTCATCCCTCGGCTTGTACTCCCCCCATCGTTCCATAATGTAGTGCATATAGATCCAGGCCTGGACACTAGTTAGCTTCTAATATTGACTTGTTGCTTGTAGGTACATATGCCCTTGGCAAGGATCCACGTATCGACCTTTTTTGCGTATGGGGCAATGAGATATTGATGAACAAGCATCAAGTGAGGAAACTGATAAGGATTATTAGCAAAAAGATACGAATGGTGGCAAGAAAATTATTTGTTTATGCTCTATCCAACACAACAGTGAGCTGTAGGATGGTAACTACAAACTGTGCAGCCTTCTCTTTTTACTGCCCATAATGAGTTGTTAGACAACAACGTCTGAATCTTTTTCGTTCCCAGTGGTTTCCGAAGAAGTTTACTCAAGATTACCTCACAAAGTACATGATTGGTGGACACACAATCAAGGTTAAGTATTTCATCCAGACTACAATGAGCATCGAGAAGTCCTAATGAAGACAGTGAAGGATGGACAGGCAGCCATCACAAGGGGTTGGCCTAGAGTCATGTGTGCATTACGCATGGAGGAGGGCAGAATATGGGCATTCCGCTTCACCTTCTCCAGCAATCAGAATGTCTTTCACCTCTCTCTGTACAGTCTTTAGTACAACTGTGGTTCATCATTCTTTACTTGGTGCTTCTGTAGTTCTTAAGTATATGTACCTATGCATCGAATTATGGATTCGTGGTTGAACCTATATTTGTAATAAACATGGTTGGATATGAAATAAGTGATTGCCTACTTTCAAATTCAAAACATGTGATTTTTAAATTAGGGATTACACTGCACACGGTTTGCGAAAGCGAAACGTCCGCGATATGCGTGGAGATTAGAAACGTTTTTATGATCCACTACGTGTGCAATCAATCTCCACTGCACACACGAATTTCTCTTGAAAACTGTTTATGTTAGGCCACCTTGCGCAAACGTTTACCACATAAAAAGTGTGTGTCATAGATAGCCTTTGCCACACAGTTTCTTCTACACACCGTGTGTGATGCATTCAATAACGCAAATGATAAAATTATTAATATCGTGTGTAATGGCAGCGCAATCACAAACGATTTAACAGCAAAAGTGTGTGTGACGTACATGTGAACGGAAACGTTTTTTTGGAGCAACTGTGTGGGATGTACATATGAACGGAAACGTTTAGCGGGGACTGACTGTGTGGTATGTACTTGCGACCGGAAATAATTTCACCGTATAATTGTATTTTTAGCTCTACTGTACGTATTTCCGTATTTGAGCGCTCGCCGGTCGCACATGACTTCATTTTCCGAGCGTGTGTGCCAGGAGGGCATATCCCCGACGGTTTTTGGGTTATGTGGGAAGGACCCCCTATCGCCCACACTCACTTGGTGACGGTTCCAAATGTCGTCGCGGAAAGGGGTTAAAAACCGTTTGTTTAGGACCGACGTGCACCAGTGGCGGGTCAGTGATAGGGAAGAGATGAGCGAGTGAGAGAGACGAGCGGGCGAGCGACGCGAGCGCCCGGGCGCTGGGAGCAGGGCGCGGGCCGAAGTGCGCGGCTGGCTGGGCCTGTGCGCGGGTACGCGTGTTTTTTAAACATAAAGAAAGAAAAAATGCAACCGAAGAAAATAAAAATTCTACATAGGCATATTATATACCAAAATGTTCAGAAAAATACCTCGAATAAGATGAACTATTTTTCAAGTTCAACTAAATTCCACAAAAAATCATAAAAGTGAAACAGTGCTACCGTTGCATTTAAAATCAATAAAAATCATTTTTTAAATACCAAAATGATTTTAAATTTATTTTCTCCTAATTTTCCATTGAAGGGAATCAATTTACCCTCATTTCTATTTATTTATTTATTATACAAAAAATAATTTGAATAGAAACCCAAATAACTCCCAATTTGATTTGAATTTGGAATTTCAAACAACTTCAAATGGAAAATGAGTTTCAAATAGCTTCAAAGTGACTCCCAAATTGTTTCTTTGAAACTCCCAACTCTCTTTCTTCAAATTTGAAGAAGTCATTTTATGAACTCATTGAGTTCCTTGAAGTCTCTAAATTTGAAATGTTTCAAATGAAATTCAAATCATTTTCAAACCCCTTTTTTTATTTCTTTAAATGGAAGAAGTCATATTATCTTCACTCTAGGGTTTTGTTATGAAATGAATTTGAATTCAAGGAGATCAAAATGCAAAGGTGAATGTTTTGGAAAGTCCTTTTATTCCCTCTCATTCAACTTTCAAAAATAAATTTCAAATTCCACTCAATTTCACACAATCAACAATCAAACACTCATAAATATTTATTTAATATAACATTCCAAAATTTAGAATTTTGGGATGTTACAAACTACCACCCTTAAAATGAATCTCGTCCTCGAGATTCAGAGAGGCTAGAAAGAAGGTTAGGTTTGGGGGTCTCCTTGAAAATCCATTAATCAACCCAAGGTATGGAGTGCTACCACCCTTAGAAGCATGGTTAAGGTTCCAACAAAACTCATGTACTCCATCCTTTGGGTTGACGGTGTCGGTCTTCTCTTATTCTCCGGGGTAACTCCTTCACTCGTGCTCTCCTGGTAAGGGCATGGCCTTTTCTCAAAACCTGGAGTCCTTCCATCAAAATAAGATCCTTCTGAGACTTAATAGGTCTGCTGCCAATGCTAAACAACTACCGAAAACCTCATGGTAGTCGACAATTTTTTTGGTTTCTCCTATAGGAAATGGGTCTGGGTTGAACCTCACCGCATAACCTACGATTGGCAATAGGTGCCTGTACAGGGTTTCCATCATCCTGACATTCTGAGGCTTTTGGCTTATCGTGTCGACACTCTTATATGGTTTTAAGACTCTCTGATTTTCCATCAACATATGATAGCTCATGATAGAAGTCTCTGGTATGGGGGCCAATCCATCATGTACTTGAATCATTACCACATATGCAAATAGTGAATCACGTATTCTAACACTTGGGCATCCTCACAAGCATTGCAGAACTTCTCTTGTTCGCAAACTAGGTTCGGGTAAATCCATTGGTTCTGCAAGCCAAACAAAACCTCTATCATTTCTTCACAACTCCTGGGTTTACTTAACCTCCTATGAAACATTGCTGATGAAAATCACAACTTCTTCCAGATTCTTCTTGAAACAATGTTGTGCTTGCTCCTTTTTAAATCCTGGGTTATGGCCCACTTCAACACTTGTATATCTTTAACTCACTCTTGGAGTTACTATTGTTCCATATTCCAACATTACATCTCCTTTAAATCCAATAGCACTTTATTCCTTCCTACTCTTGGGGTAACCATCATAACTAAAACAAAACTCTAATGTATTTTGTACAAACTCCACTCTGCGGAATACATTTTCCTTTCCATTGGTCAGGTGTTCTCACAGGGTATTACCATTAAAATAAAATGTATTGGTTCATCCATAATTCATATTCTCTTCATATAAAATCCTTTATTACATCCTTAACCACTACTCAAAACTCAAATTCCAAAAGTACTTTATTACAAATGTTGCCACCCAGTTTGGTATGGTCAAGCATTACTTCTGTCTTTATTCATTTGCCCCAGTTGAAGATGTTTTAGTACCACTGGAATTGTGCGATGTGATCCATGAAATCATTGATCTTTTGCTTCATCATGGTAGCCATGAGCTTCATCTCCATCATCTCTGCATGCACCTCCCTCAGGTATTCCTGAGTATAATGAAGTATTGCTTCAATTATTTTGCCAATCTGATGTATGGCTTCCATAGCAGCTTCACGAACAGAGTCGAAGAACGTTGCTCGTGGACTCGAGAAATGAAAAAGTATTGCCCCATAGTCTTTGGGAAAACTCCCTTCACACGGTGGAGGTGTACCTGCATGTACCAAAGTTCGACTCCATTCTCCATGAAAGGATAACCCTTGTAGACTGCATATCCTTCAAGATGAATATGCTTCATCATGTCCTTCAGGATCTTTGGGTAATCCTGATCACTGATCAGGGTCATGATCATTTCCGGGCCCTTCAGAATAGACTCATAAAGGGTTGTCATCTTCCGGTATAAGATAGAAGGGGTACTCAGGATACTGTATGTGTTTCCTTGGGTGAAATGTGGTTGTTTTTTCCAGGAAAGGTTTTGGGTCAGCTTGTCCATGGGTTCCAGGTTTAAGTCTGGGTGACATAGTGAGAGAAGCACTCACAATCAACAAACAACTCATAACATTTCATATGAGATTCCAAACACCTCAACTCTTATTGCTTCACAAACTATTACAGTTTCCACTTCCTAACTCAACTCCACATCCCCAATGAAAATAGAAGTATGTTACACATTTATTACATGCTTTATTCTAATATCAAGATCTCAACTACTCAGCTCAAGCATTCCTCGGGTTTGAACATTCTCTGGCAAAATGTCCTACTCCTTTGCAGCGTAAACAAATGACTCCGGACAAATCCAAGGGCTTCCTGGTGGTTATCTTGGCTCCTTGGGTTGTTGGCTTCCTTGATGTGCATTTGCTAGCATAATGACGTAAATCCTTGCATCTGTAACAAGTGATATGACTCCGGTCCTTCTTTGCAGAAACTGGGTTGTTAAGGAGATACATGCACTTTCTCTTCCTTGACTTTTTTGTTCTGATCAATTCTTCTATCTCTTGTCACTTCTTCTATCGAGAAGTCTCCTAGATACTCTTGGCTTTCCTTCATGCAATACTGCAAAAAATGTCCTTCTTCTCCACATGAATAGCAGGCATTGGAGTAAAATCTGATTAGGCATTCTCCATCAGGGTCGTCAACATCTTCCTTCATCACAGGTTCTTTCAAACTTTCCCTGAGGGCTTCTTTCATTGCTCCCTTCTGCTGCTTTCTAATTTCCCGTGCCTTGGGATAAAAGTGACATTGGACAGGGTAGTGCGTAGTTCCTTTCTACCTCTTGAGCATGCATTAGTTTTACCTTGAAGACGAAAGGGTGATGCAGCACAGTAGGATAAGTATTTCCCTCAGTTTTTGAGAACCAAGGTATCAATCCAGTAGGAGGTAACATGCAAGTCACCTAGTACCTGCACAAACAAATAAGAACCTCGCAACCAACGCGATAAAGGGGTTGCCAATCCCTTCACGGTCACTTACGAAAGTGAGATCCGATAGAGATAATAAGAAAAATATTTTTGGTATTTTTATGATATAGATTGGAAAATAAAGATTGCAAAAAAATGGTAATAGAAATAGCAAGTTGATATGAAAATAATATGATGGAAGATAGACCCGGGGGCCATAGGTTTCACTAGTGGCTTCTCTCAAGATAGCAAATTCTACGATGGGTGAACAAATTACCATCGAGCAATTGATAGAAAAGTGGATACTTATGAGAATATCTACGCATGATCATGTATATAGGCATCACGTCCGCGACAAGTAGACCGAAACAATTCTGCATCTACTACTATTACTACACACATTGACCGCTATCCAGAATGCATCTAGAGTATTAAGTTCATAAGAACAGAGTAACACATTAGGCAAGATGACATGATGTAGACGGATAAACTCAAGCAATATGATATAAACCCCATCTTTTTATCCTCGATGGCAACAATACAATACGTGCCTTGCTGCCCCTGCTGTCACTGGGAAAGGACACCGCAAGATTGAACCCAAATCTAAGCACTTCTCCCATTGCAAGAAAGATCAATCTAGTAGGCCAAACCAAACTGATAATTTGAAGAGACTTGCAAAGATATTTAAATCATGCATAAATGATTTCAGAGAAGAATCAAATATTGTTCATAGATAATCTTGATCATAAACCCACAATTCATCGGATCTCGACAAACACACCGCAAAAAGAATTACATCGAATAGATCTCCAAGAGAATCAAGGAGAACTTTGTATTGAGATCCAAAGAGAGAGAATAAGCCATCTAGCTAATAACTATGGACCTGAAGGTCTGTGGTAAACTACTCACACATCATCGGAGAGGCTATGGTGTTGATGTAGAAGCCCTCCATGACCGATTCCCCCTTCGGCAGAGCGCGGAAAAGGCCCCAAGATTGGATCTCACGGCTACAGAAGGTTGCCGCGGTGGAAATAGGGTTTCGTGGTGCTCCTGGATGTTCGGGGTATATGGGTATATATAGGAGGAAGAAGTACGTCGGTGGAGCTGCGAGGGGCCCACGAGGGTGGGGGCCGCACCCTCCTTCCTCGTGGTCTCCTCGCTTCTTTCTTGACGTCCGCACCAAGTCTCCTGGATCATGTTTGTTCCATAAATAACTCTCCCGAAGGTTTCATTCTGGTTGGATTCCGTTTCATATTCCTTTTCTATGAAACACTAAAATAGGCAAAAAAACGCAATTTGCACTGGACCTTTGGTTAGTAGGTTAGTCCCAAAAATAATAATAAAGGTATATTAAAGCCCATTAAACATCCAAAACTGATAATATAATAGCATGGAACAATCAAAAATTATAGATACCTTGGAGACGTATCAAGCATCCCCAAGCTTAATTCCTACCCGTCCTCGAGTAGGTAAATGATAAAAACATAATTTTTGATGTGGAATGCTACCTAGCATAATTCTCAATGTAATTTTCTTTATTGTGGCATGAATGTTCAGATCCGAAAGATTCAAGAAAAAAGTTTAATATTGACATAAAAATAATAATATTTCAAGCATACTAACAAAGCAATCATGTCTTCTCAAAATAACATGGCCAAAGAAAGTTATCCCTACAAAATCATATATTCTGGCTATGCTCTATCTTCACCACACAAAGTATTTAAATCATGCACAACCCCGATGACAAGCCAAGCAATTGTTTCATACTTTTGGTGTTCTCAAACTTTTTCAATCTTCACGCAATATATGAGCGTGAGCCATGGACATAGCACTATAGGTGGAATAGAATGGTGGTTGTGGAGAAGACAAAAGGGAGAAGATAGTCTCACATCAACTAGGCATATCAACGGGATATGAGGATGCCCATCAATAGATATCAATGTGAGTGAGTAGGGATTGCCATGCAACGGATGCACTAGAGCTATAAGTGTATGAAAGCTCAACAAAAGAACTAAGTGGGTGTGCATCCAACTTGCTTGCTCACGAAGACCTAGGGCATTTTGAGGAGGCCCATCATTGGAATATACAAGCCAAGTTCTATAATGTAAAATTCCCACTAGTATATGAAAGTGACAACATAGGAGACTCTCTATCATGAAGATCATGGTGCTACTTTGAAGCACAAGTGTGGTAAAAGGATAGTAGCATTGTCCCTTCTCTCTCTTTCTCTCATTTTTTGGGCCTTCTCTTTTTTTATGGACTTTCTCTTTTTTTTCTCTTTTTTTGTCCGGAGTCTCATCCCGACTTGTGGGGGAATCATGGTCTCCATCATTCTTTCCTCACTTGGGACAGTGCTCTAATAATGATGATCATCACACTTTTATTTACTTACAACTCAAAAATTACAACTCGATACTAGAACAAAATATGACTCTATGTGAATGCCTCTGGCGGTGTACTGGGATGTGCAATGAATCAAGAGTGACATGTGTGAAAGAATTATGAACGTGGCTTCGCCATAAATACGATGTCAACTACATGATCATGCAAAGCAATATGACAATGATGAAGTGTGTCATAACAAGTGGAATGGTGGTAAGTTGCATGGCAATATATCTCAGAATGGCTATAGAAATGCCATAATAGGTAGGTATGGTGGCTGTTTTGTGGAAGGTATAAGGTGGGTGTATCGTACCGACGGAAGTTGTGCGGTAGTAGAGAGGCTAGCAATGGTGGAAGGGTAAGAGTGTGTATAGTCCATGGACTCAACATTAGTCATAAGAACTCACATACTTATTGCAAAAATCTATTAGTTATCGAAAAAAGTACTACACGCATGCTCCTAGGGGGATAGATTGGTACGAAAAGACCATCGCTCGTCCCCGACCACCACTCATAAGGAAGACAATCAATAAATAAATTATGCTCCGACTTCATCACATAACGGTTCACCATACGTGCATGCTACGTGAATCACAAACTTTAGAACAAGTATTTCTCAAATTCACAACTACTCAACTAGCATGACTCTAATATCACCATCTTCATATCTCAAAACAATCATCAAGTATCAAACTTCTCATAGTATTCAATGCACTTTTTATGATAGTTTTTATTATACCCATCTTGGATGCCTATCATATTAGGACTAATTTTATAGCCAAAGCAAATTACCATGCTGTTTTAAAAGACTCTCAAAATAATATAAGTGAAGCATGAGATATCAATGATTTCTATAAAATAAAACCACCACCGTGCTCTAAAGAGATATAAGTGAAGCAGTAGAACAAAATTATCTAGCTCAAAAGATATAAGTGAAGCACATAAAGTATTCTAATAAATTCTGATTCATGTGTGTCTATCCAAAAGGTGTGTACAACAAGGATGATTATGGTAAACTAAAAAGTAAAGACTCAAAGCATACAAGACGCTCCAAGCAAAACACATATCATGTGGTGAATAAAAATATAGCCTCAAGTAAAGTTACCGATAGACGAAGACGAAAGAGAGGGTGCCTTCCGGGGCATCCCCAAGCTTAGGCTTTTGGTTATCCTTGAATTTTACCTTGGGGGTGCCTTTGGCATCCCCAATCTTAGGCTCTTGCCACTCCTTATTCCAAAATCCATCAAATCTTTACCCAAAACTTGAAAACTTCACAACACAAAACTCAACAGAAAATCTCATGAGCTCTGTTAGTATAAGAAAACAAACCACCACTTCAAGGTACTGCAATGAACTCATTATTTATTGATATTGGTGTTAAACCTACTGTATTCCAACTTCTCTGTGTTTCATACCCCCCGATACTAGCCATAGATTCATCAAAATAAGGAAACAACACACGGAAAATAGAATCTGTCAAAAACAGAACAGCCCGTAGTAATCTGTAGGTTTCGAATACTTCTGTAACCCCAAAAATTCTTAAATAAAGTGGTGGACGTGAATAATTTATCTATTAATCATCTGCAAAAAGAATCAACCTAATCGCACTCTCCAGTAAAAAATGGCAGCAAATCTCGTGAGCGCTAAAGTTTCTGTTTTTTACAGCAAGATCGCAAAAACTTCCCCCGAGTCTTCCCAAAGGTTCTACTTGGCACAAACACTAATTAAAAGAATAAAACCATATCTAAACAGAAGCTAGATTAATTATTTATTACTAAATAGGAACAAAAAACAATAAACAAAAATAAAATTGGGTTGCCTCCCAACAAGCGCTATCGTTTAATGCCCCTAGCTAGGCATAAAAACAAGAATAGATCTAGGTATTATCATCTTTGGTAGGCAATTCTTCAATAGAACACTTATATCCTTAGGAGTTTCCTTCTTTTCATTAATGATCAAACTCCTAGGCAAGAAATCAAGAAAATCATTCGTGGCAAAAGGTTCCTTAATGACAGTGAAAAGTTGGGGTGAACACTTATTGCTTTAAGATCCGCATTTTCCTTACTAGAAGATTCACTTTTTTATTTCTAGGCACATACATAAACTTGGCAACTCTAGTAGTAGGTGTATTTGGAGTATTTTTCACTGAAGAAAAGGCAGACCCTAAGTTGGTAATAATATCCTCAAGTTTATCAATTCTTGTGGAATCTTGATCTATTTTTTCATTGACTATGGGTTCTTTTTCTTTAAAAAGATTTCAAAGTAACTCCTACCTTAGATCCATATTGGGTAATCTGGTTGTGGATCTTTTTATCCAAATCTTCAATCAACTCTACAGTGGCAACTTTATTTTCAATAATTTCAAGCCTTTGCATCACATGTTCAAAAGTTAAAATAGTTCCATTAACCAAGAGAGGTGGTGACCCGAACAAATCTATCATAGCATTATAGGAATCAAAAGTATGACTACCCAAGAAATTCCCTCCGGTAATGGTATCAAGAACATATCTATTCCAAGGGGTGATGCCTATGTAAAAATTGCGAAGAAGAACGGAAGTGGATTGCTTCCTAGTGGATCTATTCTGAGCATTGCAAATTCTATACCAAGCGTCTTTTAAATTTTCTCCCTCCCTTTGTTTAAAATTAAGAACTTCATGATCGGGAGTACTAACTCTGATAGAAGGGCTAGCCATAATAGCAAAACCAACGATCTAACACACGGATACACAAGAAGCAAGCGAAAAGATACGAATGGAAAAGAGGGCGAATAAAATGGCAAGGGTGAAGTGGGGGAGAGGAAAACGAGAGGCAAATGGCAAATAATGTAATGCGAGGGATAAGAGTTTGTGATGGGTACTTGGTAGACTTGATGCAACCTCCCCAGCAACAGCGCCAGAAATCCTTCTTGCTACCTCTTGAGCATGCGTTGGTTTTCCATTGAAGAGGAAAGGGTGATGCAGCACAATAGCATAAGCATTTCCCTCAGTTTTTGAGAACCAAGGTATCAATCCAGTAGGAGGTAACACGCAAGTCACCTAGTACCTGCATAAACAAACAAGAACCTCGCAACCAATGCGATAAAAGGGGTTGTTAATCCCTTCACAGTCACTTACGAAAGTGAGATCCGATAGAGATAATAAGATAAATATTTTTGGTATTTTTATGATATAGATTGGAAAATAAAGATTGCAAAATAAACGGTAATAGAAATAGCAAGTTGATATGAAAATAATATGATGGAAGATAGACCCGGGGGCCATAGGTTTCACTAGTGGCTTCTCTCAAGATAGCAAATTCTATGGTGGGTGAACAAATTACCATCGAGCAATTGATAGAAAAGTGAATACTTATGAGAATATCTAGGCATGATCATGTATATAGGCATCACGTCCGCGACAAGTAGACCGAAACAATTCTGCATCTACTACTATTACTCCACACATCGACCGCTATCCAGAATGCATCTAGAGTATTAAGTTCATAAGAACAGAGTAACGCATTAGGCAAGATGACATGATGTAGACGGATAAACTCAAGCAATATGATATAAACCCCATCTTTTTATCCTCGATGGCAACAATACAATACGTGCCTTGCTGCCCCTGCTGTCACTGGGAAAGGACACCACAAGATTGAACCCAAAGCTAATCACTTCTCCCATTGCAAGAAAGATCAATCTAGTAGGTCAAACCAAACTGATAATTTGAAGAGACTTGCAAAGATATTTAAATCATGCATAAATGATTTCAAAGAAGAATCAAATATTGTTCATAGATAATCTTGATCATAAACCCACAATTCATCGGATCTCGACAAACACACCGCAAAAAGAATTACATCGAATAGATCTCCAAGAGAATCGAGGAGAACTTTGTATTGAGATCCAAAGAGAGAGAAGAAGCCATCTAGCTAATAACTATGGACCCGAAGGTCTGTGGTAAACTACTCACACATCATCGGAGAGGCTATGGTGTTGATGTAGAAGCCCTCCGTGATCGATTCCCCCTCCGGCAGAGCGCGGAAAAGGCCCCAAGATGGGATCTCACGGGTACAGAAGGTTGCGGCGGTGGAAATAGGGTTTCATGGTGCTCCTGGATGTTTTCGGGGTATATGGGTATATATAGGAGGAAGAAGTACCTCGGTGGAGCTGCAAGGGGCCCACAAGGGTGGGGGGCACGCCTACCCCCTGGGCGCACCCTCCTGCCTTGTGGCCTCCTCGCTTCTTTCTTGACGTCCACTCCAAGTCTCCTAGATCACGTTTGTTCCAAAAATTACTCTCCCGAAGGTTTCATTCCGTTTGGATTTCGTTTGATATTTCTTTTCTGCGAAACATTGAAATAGGCAAAAAAACAGCAATTTGCACTGGGCCTTTGGTTAGTAGGTTAGTCCAAAAAATAATATAAAAGGTATATTAAAGCCCATTAAACATCCAAAACAGATAATATAATAGCATGGAACAATAAAAAATTATAGATACGTTGGAGAGGTATCATTCCTTCACACAAGAAACAAGTAACCTGCCTAGTTGGGCATTCTTCAGCTCGATGATTTCCTTCACAATGATGGCATCCATCCTTATGTTCCTCATGGGTATGTCCTATTTCTCCACATATCTTGCATGCACAGGGTTTCTTCATCGGGTTACCATCATGCTTCCGGATAAGACGGGATCCCAACAGAGTCTTCTTCAATTCCTCCCAAGTTTTTGCTCCATTACATCCTTGTATGGCTTGATGCATTTTCCACCAGGTTGCATCACTTTTTGTAAAGTACTAAAGAGCGTATTGAACCTCATACTTCCTTGCAACCAAATTTCTCCCGAAGTGATTCTCCATGTTCTGAATCCATAGTTCTGCCTCCGGCTGAGTCATCGGTCCAGAGAATACAAGTACATCTTCATTCATCATCTATTGGGTCCAAGGGTTTTGGGATGAGATACGGGAGAGATAGGGAGAGATACACGCAATACAAACAATATTTTTTTGAAAATAAGTTTTATTTGTTGCTATCAGAAAACACACACAAAATATGGCAGCTCACAAATCAATGCATCTAACGTGAGTATACAACAAGGGTTTGGTCTTCTAAAGTCATATAAATCTTGGAATTCTTTAGTGTCTTCAAATTCTTCGAGTCTTTGACTGTTGTAGCTTCAAATCTTCTAATGCATGATGAAATACTCTTTACTCCGAAGTGGCCATTAGTTTTCTAATATCTTGTCCTTCTTGGAGTGGCTTCAGTTCATCCTCTATGTGGCTTCAGTTCATCAGTTGTCTAATTAAAAGGGAATATTTGATAAAGCTCAGAAAAGAAGAGAGGTAAAGGATCTTTTTGGAAATTAATTTTTAGAGAGATCCTTTCCTAAGGGCTTTCCAGTTTCTAGGGTCACGTCCTACAGTCAACATGTGCTCTGATACCATCTTGTAGCAACCCGACCTCAAACGGTCAAGCCTCTGTGTATCCGTGCCATCCCTGGATCGGTATGCTGGCACACACAGTACATCGATGTATATATCAAAGTGCAATCACATGTACAAATAACGTAAAAATGATATATGCCTCATAAGTCTCAGTGGAAACAAACATATGGGTGTGGAGTCCCATCAATGCCAACGGCCAGTTGAGTATAGACCGTAACCCTACAACGTAACTCCTACTCGTCGTAGAAATTCCTGCAACATAAGACGTTGCAACCCTGTAGGGCAGTACATTAAATGTACTGGCATGTCACATCATAAGAATAATGAACCTATTTGTACATGCAATTTGGATGGTGGAAAGCTCTAAGTTTAGTTTTTGCATAAAGCTAGTTTTCCCTAGAATAAAAGATATTATTCTACCACTACAGTATAACATAGGATGAGTTGGCAAATCCAACTCAATCCATTCCCAAAGTTTCATTTAAAACCCAACTATTTAAATTAAGGGTGATGAGATCTCCCGACATTTCCACTACTAGATGCTCAAGTTGTCTGTAACCGGGGACACGTCTAATCGATTAGGTTTTAACACTCTGTAGAGGTTTGCACACTTTTCCCCACAAGACTCGATCGCCTCCCTTGAAGTTCTCGCACTGCCTGATGTTTGAGAATAGGACGACCGAGACATAGTCTTTCGAAAGTATTCCCCCTTACCCCACTGATAGGCCGGTACACCTACTCATTCTACATCTGCTAGCCCATCCCGGAAGGGGTCACACTAACTACTCAACTAAGCCAGAGCCCATATTAGCTTGTGGTTGCACACGTAAGCTTCTAGGCATGAGAATACGATTGATCTCTTTGAGCCTGGGCGGCCGACCACTAGTGGTGCACCACCTTGGATTAACCATGCATTCTCCCACTCTACTTCGCCACCATTCAAACCAAATACTGCCCAGGTAGTTCATTCATAAGTCTTGGTCTTGGTTACTACTTTGTCACTCATGTCTCACCATGTTCGCTTCCCAAACCACGTCTATATTTAGCGACGCAAAAATAAACTTACACGATGGTGACAAGGATCTATAGATTAGGCCTACCTCAAATGAACCACTAGGTAATGGCTGCCATCTGGTAACAATAAATCCTATCGTGCAATCCTACCAAAAAAGGACTAAGTGCATAATATAAACATAGGTAATTAGAAGAATGGTCAAATGTGAACTTGCCAATAGTTGATGAAGATTTTATCGCTCTCAGAATTTACTTAATAGAACTATTCGTCACTCTCCGATGAAGATCTATATATAGTCAAACATTGCATTCACATAAGCAAGCATTTCATAGAATCAAATAGCATGCAGCATGACAAAACTCAGAAAAATCCAGATGAAAACACAACACACTTAACTATCACAAAATATTCTAACTGCAAAACAACATAGGGCATGGATGCCAAAATTTGTGATGTGGACCATAGTGCATACTAGGCACACGAGTAAGAATACCATGGACAGATCCTAAGTGTGTGAAAATTATTGTGAGATTGGTGCAAGTGGTAGGGTTTGGCTACAGTGACGAAACGCAAAAAGAATCAACTCAATCTGGGCTACGGTTTAGGAGTTATGGTCAGTTGAAGTTTGAATTCAAATCTGAATAAAGTTCAAATTTAATCAACTCAATCTGGGCTACGGTTTAGGAGTTATGGTCAGTTGAAGTTTGAATTCAAATCTGAATAAAGTTCAAATTTAAATCTGGCAAAAGTTTGCAAAGATGGGCTCTCTAGATAGATCTAATTGAGACGAACAATATGCCGCTGGTTTCGTTTAATTTGGACTTACAGTTAAAAAGTTGTGGCTAACTAAAGTTTAGGGACCAATTTGCAATATCTAGGGACTAAACAGAAATAAAAAATACTACGCACAGGTCCCTGGCCACATGGCGGCTTGCCAGTGGCTGGGCAGCGTTTACTGCGGCAGCTTATACGGCGAACGACCGCTATCAAAGCAAAACAGCGGCGGCGGCTAACTAAAGCAAAAAATCGATTGGTTTTTAACAAAACCCGTTGTTTAAGAAACCCGCGGTTAACCGATCTAAACAAAAAAATGAACAGAGGGAGCGAGCGGTCGTCTTACAGAGGTGACGACGACGTACAGGGGCGGCGGCGCTAGAGTTGGCCGGTGATGGGGCGGCGACTCCGGTGCTCCTCGACATCGGGGAAGGAGGCGGCAGGGTCCGACGCGGCATGCGCGATCCGCTGGTGGGGTTGGCGGGCGACGGGGTGGCCGGCGACGAGCGAAGGAAGGCGGCGGCGTCCGGAGCTTCAGTGAGGGTGCGACACATCGGGGCGGCGTCTCCGGTGGTCCCTAGGGGCAAAGAAAATGTCAAACAAATGTGCATCAACTAAAACAATATTTTGGTGAAGAACAGGGTCGGGGCGGTTTACTGGAAGCGTTTTACTCCGGCAAGGAAGCTCCGGCTCTGGCGAGATCCAAAGCGGGAGGGCATCGCTACACGTGGTGTGAGGCGAAACGAAGTGGCAAAATGGAGAGAGGGGGTCGAGGGCTTCTTATAGGCGCGGAGAGAGGGCTTAGGAGCGAGGGATAAGCTCTATCCCTAGAGCTTCGGCCGGCGGGTTCGGGCGTGCGCGTGCTCATCCAGCGGGGTCTGCGGGGGGTTAGGGATGACCTAGGGAGTGGGCCCCGTGGGTCAGTGATAGGGAAGAGATGAGCGAGGGAGAGAGACGAGCGGGCGAGCGAGCAACGCGACCGCTGGGAGCAGGCCGCGGGCCGAAGTGTGCGGCTGGCTAGGCCTGCGCGCGGGTATGCGTGTTTTTTTAACATAAAGAAAGAAAAAAAGGCAATAGAAGAAAATAAAATTCTACATAGGCATATGATATACCAAAATGTTCAGAAAAATACCTCGAATAAGATGAACTATTTTTCAAGTTCAACTAAATTCCACAAAAAATCATAAAAGTCAAACAATGCTAATATTGCATTTAAAACCAATAAAAATCATTTTTAAAATACCAAAATGATTTCAAATTTATTTTCTCCTAATTTTTCCATTGATGGGAATCATTTTACCCTTATTTCCATTTATCTATTTTTAGGAGAAAAATAATTTGAATAAAAACCCAAATAACTCCCAATTGGATTTGAATTTGGAATTTCAAACAACTTCGAATGGAAAATGAGTTTCAAATAACTTCAAAGTGACTCCTAAATTATTTATTTGAAACTCCCAACTCTCTTTCTTCAAATTTGAAGAAGTCATTTTATGAACTCATTGAGTTGCTTGAAGTCTCTAAATTTGAAATGTTCAAATGAAATTTAAATCATTTTCAACCCCCTTTTTTATTTCTTTAAATGGAAGAAGGCATATTATCTTCACTCTAGGGTTTTGTTTTGAATTGAATTTGAATTCAAGGAGATCAAAATGCAAAGGTTAAAGTTTGGGAAAGTCCTTTTATGCCCTCTCATTCAACTTTCAAAAATAAATTTCAAATTCCACTCAATTTCACACAATCAACAATCAAACAAACACTCATAAATATTTATTTATTTAATATAACATTCCAAAATTTAGAATTTTGGGATGTTCACCTACAGCGGGGCCCCCTCGCATTTGCACGAGACGGAGGGCACCGTAGGACAGCACCATTAATAAAATATACAATCATACCAAGCAAGATCACGATTAACCCACATGACAAAACAGATCTACTCAAACATCATAGGATAACCATAGATCGTTGGGAAATAATATATGGAGTTGAGCACCATGTTTAAGTAGAGATTATAGCGGGGAGAAGAGGTGTTACACCGCTGCATAGAGGGGAAGAAAGTTGGTGTTGACGGTAGCAAGGTTGTTGATGTAGATTGCCGTCACGATCCTTGCCCCGGCGGCACATCGGCGCCACCGGGAGAGAGGGGGAGAGAGCCCCCTCCTTCTTATTCCTTGGCCTCCCCCCTAGATGGGAGGAGAGCTCCCCCTCTGGTCCATGGCCTCCATGGAGGCGGAGGGGTGGGAGCCCCTCCGAGATTGGATCTTCCTCCCTGTTCTCTTATGTTTCGCGTTCCTCAGATCTGGCCGAAAACTGTTTCTTATATTCCGAGAGACCCGTAACTCCGATTGCGCTGAGGTTTTAACACGATAGTTTTTTTGTATATAAGCTTCCTTGTGCCCGAAGTAGAGCTCCAACCGACATTCGAGGAGGGCACAACCCACCACCACACGCTAGGGGCCTTGGGCGCACCCTGGTGTCTTGTGGGCTGTGTGGGCCTCCGTTTGCGGTGATTCCAACTCCCAAAAATCACATATATTCCAAAATAATTCTCCGTAAAATTTTATTCAATTTGGACTTCATTTGATATGGATTTTCTGCGATACAAAAAACATGAACTGGCACTGGCACTGGATCAATAGGTTAGTCCAATAAATCATATAAAAAGTTACGAAAAATATGTGAAAGTTGTATAATATTGGCATGAAACAATGAAAAATTATAGATACGACGGAGACATGACCGAGACTCATCTCCGGTCAATAACCAATAGCGGAACCTGGCTGCTCATACTGGCTCCTACATATTCTATGAAGATCTTTATCGGTCAAACCACATAACAACATACGTTATTCCCTTTGTCATCGGTATGTTACTTGCCCGAGATTCAATCGTCAGTATCATCATACCTAGTTCAATCTCGTTACTAGCAAGTCTCTTTACTCATTCCGTAATGCATCATATCGTAACTAACTCATTAGTCACATTGCTTGGCAAGGCTCATAGTGATGTGCATTACCGAGAGGGCCCAGAGATACCTCTCCGATACACGGAGTGACAAACCCTAATCTCGATCTATGCCAACTCAACAAACACCATCGGAGACACCTGTGGAGCATCTTTATAATCACCCAGTTATGTTGTGACGTTTGATATCACACAAGGTGTTCCTCTGGTATTCAGGAGTTGCATAATCTCATAGTCAGAGGAACATGTATAAGTCATGAAGAAAGCAATAGCAACAAAACTAAACGATCATTATGCTAATCTAATGGATGAGACTTGTCCATCACATCATAATCTAATGATGTGATCCCGTTCATCAAATGACAACACATGTCTATGGTCAGGAAACTTAACCATCTTTGATTAACGAGCTAGTCAAGTAGAGGCATACTAGGGGCACTTTGTTTGTCTATGTATTCACACATGTACTAAGTTTCCGGTTAATACAATTCTAGCATGAATAATAAACATTTATCATGATATAAGGAAATATAAATAACAACTTTATTATTGCCTCTAGGGCACATTTCCTTCCGTCTCCCACTTGCACTAGAGTCAATAATATAGATTACATAGTAATGATTCTAACACCCATGGAGTCTTGGTGCTGATCATGTTTTGCTCGTGAGAGAGGCTTAGTCAACAAGTCTGCAACATTCAAATCCGTATGTATCTTGCAAATCTCTATGTCTCCCTCCTTGACTTGATCGCGGATGAAATTGAAGCGTCTCTTGATGTGTTTGGTTCTCTAGTGAAATCTGGATTCCTTCGCCAAGGCAATTGCTCTAGTATTGTCACAAAAGATTTTCATTGGACCCGATGCACTAGGTATTACACCTAGATCGGATATGAACTACTTCATCTAGACTCCTTGATTTGCTGCTTCCGAAGAAGCTATGTACTCTGCTTTACACGTAGATCCCGCCACGACGCTCTGGTTGGAACTACACCAACTAACAACTCCACCATTCAATATAAATACGTATCCGGTTTGTGACTTAGAGTCATCGGATCAGTGTCAAAGCTTGCATCGACGTAACCATTTATGACGAGCTCTTTGTCACCTCCATAAACGAGAATCATATCCTTAGTCCTTTTCAGGTATTTTAGGATGTTCTTGACCGCTGTCTAGTGATCCACTCCTGGATTACTTTGGTACCTCCCTGCTAAATTTATAGCAAGGCACACATCACGTCTGGTACACGGCATTGCATACATGATAGAACCTATGGCTGAGGCATAGGGAATGACTTTCATCTTCTCTCTATCTTCTGCAGTGGTCGGGCATTGAGTCTGACTCAACTTCACACCTTGTAATACAAGCAAGAACCCTTTCTTTGACTGATCCATTTTGAACTTCTTCAAAACTTTATCAAGGTATGTGCTTTGTGAAAGTCCAATTAAGCATCTTGATCTATCTCTATAGATCTTGATGCCCAATATATAAGCAACTTCACCGAGGTCTTTCATAAAAATAATTCTTATTCAAGTATCCTTTTATGCTATCCAGAAATTCTGTATTATTTCCAATCAACAATATGTCATCCACATATAATATTAGAAATGCTACAGAGCTCCCACTCACTTTCTTGTAAATACAGGCTTCTCCAAAAGTCTGTATAAAACCATATGCTTTGATCACACTATCAAAGCGTACATTCCAACTCCGAGAGGCTTGCACCAGTCCATAAATGGATCGCTGGAGCTTGCACACTTTGTTAGCACCTTTAGGATCAACAAAACCTTCTGGTTGCATCATATACAACTATTCTTTAAGATATCCATTAAGGAATGCAATTTTTGACATCCATTTGCCAAATTTCATAATCACCAAATGCGGCAATTGCTAACATGATTCGGACAGACTTAAGCATCGCTACGGGTGAGAAGGTCTCATCGTAGTCAACTCCTTGAACTTGTCGAAAACCTTTCGCAATAAGTCGAGCTTTGTAGATAGTAACATTACCGTCAGCGTTAGTCTTCTTCTTCAAGATCCATTTATTTGCTATGGCTTGACAATCATCAGGCAAGTCAACCAAAGTCCACACTTTGTTCTCATACATGGATCCCATCTCAGATTTCATGGCCTCAAGCCATTTCGCAGAATCTGGGCTCATCATCGCTTCCTCATAGTTCGTAGGTTCGTCATGGTCAAGTAACATGACCTCCAGAACAGGATTACCGTACCACTCTGGTGCGGATCGTACTCTGGTTGACCTACGAGGTTCAGTAGTAACTTGATCATAAGTTTCATGATCATCATCATTAGCTTCCTCACTGACTGGTGTAGGAATCACTAGAACTGATTTCTATGATGCACTACTTTCCAATAAGCGAGAAGGCACAATTACCTCATCAAGTTCTACTTTCCTTCCACTCACTTCTTTCGATAGAAACTCCTTCCCTAGAAAGGATCCATTCTTAGCAACGAATATCTTGCCTTAGGATCTGTGATAGAAGGTGTACCCAACAGCCTCCTTTGGGTATCCTATGAAGACACATTTCTCCGATTTGGGTTCAAGCTTATCAGGTCGAAGCTTTTTCACATAAGCATCGCAGCCCCAAACTTTAAGAAATGACAGCTTAGGTTTCTTGCCAAACCACAGTTCATATGGTGTCGTCTCAACGGATTTAGATGGTGCCCTATTTAACGTGAATGCAGCCCTCTCTAAAGCATAACCCCAAAACAATAGCGGTAAATCAGTAAGAGACATCATAGATCGCACCATATCTAATAAAGTATGGTTACGACGTTCGGACACACCATTACGTTGTGGTGTTCCAGATGGCGCGAGTTGCGAAACTATTCCACATTGTTTCAAATGAAGACCAAACTCATAACTCAAATATTCACCTCCATGATCAGATCGTAGAAACTTTATTTTCTTGTTACAATGATTTTGCACTTCACTTTGAAATTCTTTGAACTTTTCAAATGTTTCAGACTTATGTTTCATCAAGTAGATATACCCGTATCTGCTCAAATCATCTGTAAAGGTCACAAAATAATGATACCCACCGTGAGTCTCAACACTCATCGGACCGCATACATCAGTATGTATTATTTCCAATAAGTCAGTTGCTCGCTCCATTGTTCTGGAGAACGGAGTCTTGCTCATCTTGCCCATGAGGCGTGGTTCGCAAGCATCAAGTGATTCATAATCAAGTGATTCCAAAAGCCCATCAGCATGGAGTTTCTTCATGCGCTTTACACCAATATGACCTAAACGACAGTCCCACAAATAAGTTGCACTATCATTATTAACCTTGCAGCTTTTGGCTTCAATATTATGAATATGTGTATCACTACAATCGATATTCAACAAAAATAGATCACTCATCCAGGGTGCATGGCCATAAATGATATTACTCATATAAATAGAACAACCATTATTCTCTGATTTAAATGAATAACCGTCTCGCATCAAACAAGATCCAGATATAATGTTCATGCTCAACGCTGGCACCAAATAACAATCATTTAGGTCTAAAACTAATCCCGACGGTAGATGTAGAGGTAGCGTGCCGAAGGCGATCACATCGATTTTGGAACCATTTCCCACGCGCATCGTCACCTCGTCCTTAGCCAATCTTCGTTTAATCTGTAGCCCCTGTTTCGAGTTGCAAATATGAGAAACAGAACCAGTATCAAATACCCAGGTGCTACTACGAGCATTAGTAAGGTACACATCAATAATATGTATATCAAATATACCTTTCACTTTGCCATCCTTCTTATCCGCCAAATACTTGGGGCAGTTCTGCTTCTAGTGACCAGTCCCTTTGTAGTAGAAGCACTCAGTCTCAGGCTTAGGTCCAGACTTGGACTTCTTCACTTGAGCAGAAACTTGCTTGCCGTTCTTCTTGAAGTTCCCCTTATTCCCTTTGCCTGTTTTCTTGAAACTAGTGGTCTTGTTAACCATCAACACTTGATGCTCCTTCTTGACTTCTACCTTCGCAACCTTTAGCATCGCGAAGAGCTTGGAAATTGTCTTATCCATCCCTTGCATATTATAGTTCATCACGAAGCTTTTATAGCTTGGTGGCAGTGATTGAAGAACTCTGTCAATGACACTATCATCAGGAAGATTAACTCCCAGTTGAGTCAAGTGGTTGTGGTACCCAGACATTCTGAGTATATGTTCACTGACAGAACTATTCTCCTCCATTTTGCAGCTATAGAACTTATTGGAGACTTCATATCTCTCAATTCGGGCATTTGCTTAAAATATTAACTTCAACTCCTGGAACATTTCATATGCTCCATGACGTTCAAAACGTCTTTGAAGTCCCGATTCTAAGCCGTAAAGCATGACACACTGAACTATCTAGTAGCCATCAGCTTTGCTCTGCCAGACGTTCATAACATCTGGAGTTGCTCCTGCAACGGGTCTTGCACCTAGCGGTGCTTCTAGGACGTAATTCTTCTATGCAACAATGAGGATAATCCTCAAGTTACGGACCCAGTCCGTGTAGTTGCTACCATCATCATATTTCAACTTAGCTTTCTCTAGGAACACATTAAAATTCAAGGGAACGGTAGCACGGGCCATTGATCTAAAACAACATAGACATGTAAATACTATTAGGTACTAAGTTCATGATAAATTAAAATTCAGTTAATCATATTACTTAAGAACTCCCACTTAGATAGACATCCCTCTAGTCATCTAAATGATCACGTGATCCATATCAACTAAAGCATGTCCGATCATCACGTGAGATGGAGTAGTTTCCAATGATGAACATCACTATGTTGATCATATCTACTATATGATTCACTTTCGACCTTTCGGTATCAGTGTTCCAAGGCCATATCTGCATATGCTAGGCCCGTAAAGTTTAACCCGAGTATTCTGCATGTGCAAAACTGGCTTGCACCCATTGTATGTGAACATAGAGCTTATCACACCCGATCATCATGTGGTGTCTCGGCATGGTGAACTGTAGCAACCGAGCATACTCAGGGAGAACACTTGTACCTTGAAATTTAATGAGGGATCATCTTATAATGCTACCGCCGTACTAAGCAAAATAAGATGCATAAAGGATAAACATCACATGCAATCAAAATATGTGACATGATATGGCCATCATCATCTTGAGCCTTTGATCTCCATCTCCAAAGCACCGTCATGATCTCCATCGTCACTGTCTTGACACCTTGATATCCATCGTAGCATCGTTGTCGTTTCGCTAACTATTGCTTCTACGACTATCGCTACCGCTTAGTGGTAAAGTAAAGCAATTACATGGCAATTGCATTTCATACAATAAAGCGACAACCATAAGGCTCCTGCCAGTTGCCGATAACTTATACAAAACATGATCATCTCATACAACAATTTATATCTCATCACGTCTTGACCATATCACATCACAACATGCCCTGCAAAAACAAGTTAGACGTCCTCTACTTTGTTGTTGCAAGTTTTACGTGGCTGCTATGGGCTTCTAGCAAGAACCGTTCTTACCCACGCATCAAAACCACAATGATTTTTCGTCAAGTGTGCTATTTTAACCTTCAACAAGGACCAGCCATAGTCAAACTCGATTCAACTAAAGTTGGAGAAACAGACACCCGCCAGCCACATGTGTGCGAAGCACGTCGGTAGAACCAGTCTCATGAACGCGGTCATGTAATGTTGGTCCGGGACGCTTCATCCAACAATACCGCTGAATCAAAGTAAGACGTTGGTGGTAAGCAGTATGACTATTATCGCCCACAACTCTTTGTGTTCTACTCGTGCATATAACATCCACGCATAGACCTGGCTCGGATGCCACTGTTGGGGAACGTAGTAATTCAAAAATTATCCTACGATCACGCAAGATCTAACTAGGAGATGCATAGCAACGAGAGGGAGAGTGTGTCCACATACCCTCGTAGACCGAAAGCGGAAACATTTAGTAACGCGGTTGATGTAGTCAAACGTCTTCATGATCCAACCAATCCAAGTACCGAACGTACGACACCTCCGTGTTCAGCACACGTTCAACACAATGACGTCCCTCGAGCTCTCGATCTAGTTGAGGACAAGGGAGAGTTCTGTCAGCACGATGGCGTGGTGAAGGTGTTGATGATGTGATCCGCGCAGGGCTTCGCCTAAGCACTACGACAATATGACCAAGGTGGTAAACTGTGGAGGGGGGCACCACACACGGCTAAGACAATTAATCTTGTGTGTTATAGGGTGCCCCCTGCCTCCGTATATAAAGGAGGAGAGGGGATAGGCCGGCCAGCCCCTGTAAGGCGCGCAGAGAGGAGTCCTACTGGGACTCCAAGTCCTGGTAGGATTCCACTTGGTGGAAGGGGGAAGAAGGAAGGGAGGGGGAGAGGGAGAGGGAAAGGGGGGCCGCGCCCCCACCCCTAGTCCTATTCGGACTCCCCATGGGGGGGGGGCGTCACCTCCTCGTGGTCTACCCTCTCTCTCCCCTAAGGCCCATGTATGCCCATTACTTCCCCGGGGGGTTCTAGTAACCCCTCTGGCACTCTGTTTTACCCGCTACCTCTCGAAACTCTTCCGGTGTCCGAATAACATCGCCCAATATATCATTCTTTATGTCTCAACCATTTCGAGAATCCTCGTCATGTCCGTGATCTCATCCAGGACTCCAAACAAACTTCGGTCATCAAAAACTCATAACTCATAATACAAATCGTCATCGAACGTTAAGCGTGCGGACCCTACGGGTTCGAGAACTATGTAGACATGACCGAGACACATCTTCGGTCAATAACCAATAGCGGAACCTGGATGCTCATATTGGCTCCTACATATTCTACGAAGATCTTTATCTGTCAAACCGCATAACAACATACGTTATTCCCTTTGTCATCGGTATGTTACTTGCCCGAGATTCAATCGTCGGTATCATCATACCTAGTTCAATCTCGTTACCGGCAAGTCTCTTTACTCGTTCTGTAATGCATCATCCCATAACTAACTCATTAGTCACATTTCTTGCAAGGCTCATAGTGATGTGCATTACCGAGAGGGCCCAGAGATACCTCTCCGATACACTGAGTGACAAATCCTAATCTCGATCTATGCCAACTCAACAAACACCATCGGAAACACTTGTAGAGCATCTTTATAATCACCCAGTTACGTTGTGTCGTTTGATAGCTCACAAGGTGTTCCTCTAGTATTCGGGAGTTGCATAATCTCATAGTCAGAGGAACATGTATAAGTCATGAAGAAAGCAATAGCAGTAAAACTAAACGATCATTATGCTAAGCTAACGGAAGGGTCTTGTCCATCACATCATTCTCTAATGATGTGATCCCGTTCATCAAATGACAACACATGTCTATGGTCGGGAAACTTAACCATCTTTGGTTAACGAGCTAGTCAAGTAGAGGCATACTAGGGACACTCTGTTTGTCTATGTATTCACACATGTACTAAGTTTCCGGTTAATACAATTCTAGCATGAATAATAAACATTTATCATGATATAAGGAAATATAAATAACAACTTTATTATTGCCTCTAGGGCATATTTACTTCACTTCCTTGGCATCCCCCTAGATGGGAGGAGAGTTCCCCCTCTAGTCCATGGCCTCCATGGCGGCGGAGGGGCGGGAGCCCCTCCGAGATTGGATACCCCTCTCTGTTCTCTTCTGTTTCGCGTTCCTCAGATCCGACCGAACACCGTTTCTTATATTCAGGGAGATCCGTAAATCCGATTGCGCTGAGATTTTAACACGATTTTTTTCTAGATATAAGCTTCCTTGCACCCGAAGTAGAGCTCCAACCAACGTTCGAGGAGGGCACAACCCACCACCACGCGCCAGGGGCCTGGGGCATGCCCTGGTGTCTTGTGGGCTGTGTGGGCCTCCGTTTGTGGTGATTCCAACTCCCAAAAATCACATATATTCCAAAATAATTCTCCGTAAAATTTATTGCATTTGGACTTCGTTTGATATGGTTTTTCTGCGATACAAAAAACATGCAAAAACCAGGAACTATCACTGGGCACTAGATCAATAGGTCAGTCCAATAAATCGTATAAAAAGTTGCCAAAAATATGTGAAAGTTGTATAATATTGGCATGAAACAATCAAAAATTATAGATACGACGGAGACGTATCAATTCTCGAACCCGTAGGGTCCACACGCTTAACGTTCGGTGATGCTAGAGTAGTATTGGGATATTCACGTTGGTGACTGAATGTTGTTCGGAGTCCCGGATGAGATCACGGATGTCACGAGGGCCGGAATGGTATGTAGACCCAATCTCTCCTCTCGTAGATGGTAATCTCCTAGATTGATCTTGGTGTGCGTAGGAATTTTTTTTGTTTCCCATGCAATGTTCCCCAACACTTAATACTTTGAGATGCATGTTGGATAGCGGTCTTGGGTGGAGTAATAGTAGTAGATGCAGTTGGATTATAGTCTACTTATCACTGATGTAATACCTATGTGAGATTATGCCATGAATGATCATAGTTATAATTTGCGCTATTATGTCAATTATCCAACAATAATTTGTCTACCATGCGAGTACATGCTTTCGAGAGATATGCCACTAGTGAACCTATGGCCCCAGGTTCTATTTTCCATCAATACAAAAAAACTACAATTTACTCCTTTACTTTATTGTTGTTTTCCCTATCACATATATTTGCTTTTGATCTTGTAACTAGCAAGAACATGGGGATTGACAACCTCCTTGCTATTGTTGGGTGCAAGAATTTTTATTTGTTTGTGTGCAGGTACTGCCAATGTTGCTACCTTGATGCCTCCTGCTGGTTCGATAAATCTTGATTCTTAACTGGGAGAAATACTATATCATGTCGTGCTACACCACCTTTCCTCTCCGGGGAAACTAACAACTCCTACAGGAGTAGCAGCTCCCACCCAGCTCCATCTACACCTGGATAGATTTCGAAACCGATGTCATCAATAACTTTGAGGGCACATACCACCTCGGCGACGCATACGACCTCCACAACTGCATACACAACGCCAACAGCTCGCACAAGACTTCATCTCGCGCAATATATGCTTTCATCAACTGTGCTCAGGACTCTCTTCTCCGGCTGGGCAAAAAGCAGGTTGACGAGAAGCTAAACATAATGGCACAACTAATGAAGATCACCAGTGACTATGCAACTGGTGATGAAACAGCTCGCGTAGGCCATCGCCACACCATAGCTCCAGAAACTCCTGAGCCCGCAGACGGCGAGGGCACCAGAAGCATAAACAACAACCGCAATCGGGACCGCAAGAGGGAGGACAAACAGGAATCCAACCTTGTCGTTGTATGAACAAGGTAGGCCAAGGCGGTGCAAAGAAACAACGATGGGACAACAAGTCCAGATGCCCAGGGTGCACCTATGAGGAAATCAGGGTGCCAAGTCCGGTAGGTGCAAAGAAGCATCGATGGGACAACAAGTCCAGGCGCCAAGTCCAGTCCAGACACACATATCATTCTTTCTATACGAGGTGATGTCTCATCGATAACGGGAGGCACGTAAATATTTATTCAATTTCAAGGCTCCATAACTCTAGTATTCAATGGGTAACAATGTGCATGTCTTTCTTTTCCCTTGAGCAAGATGACTAGGGCAAAGTCCTCCTCCCCTCGATCTTCATTGCTGAGCCCATGGATCCGCCATGCCTCTACCTTTGCTCCGGCTAGTGGATATGTTAGGGATTTAGTCCCCGCATGGATGACGCTCTGGTGGATGGCGACGCTTCTTCGAGTCAGTCTTTCGGCTTCGTTCCTTCTCAAGTTCATTCGTCGACACAGATTATAAGAGTTCTGACGTAAATTCCCGCCAGCTCCTCGGGGCGGCTAGGTTAGGGTTTCTCATTGCGCATATATGACGACAAGATTTAGTGCCAGGTTCTTTAGATCAATTATTAAAGGGTTCAATGGTGAAGATTGTGGCTCCAGAGCGCTAGTTCTTAGGGACACGTGCATGAAGACTTTCGACTGTCATTGACAAGTTCAGGTCGGCTCTGGTATGGGAGCGGCGACAACAGCGCATCGTTGGCTCGTTCTGGCGGCGTAAGTGGTTGTTCAGTGGTTCAGAGACCTCGACGTAATTTTCATTATACTTGAGGTACTTTGTAGTTTTGATGAACTTTTTATATTGGATCCGAGCCTTTTTTAACTAAAGAAAATGCATTCGACGGTTTGCGAGTATATATCCATGAGTATACTCAGCATTGCCTCGAAAATTAAATAAGGTAAAATTAGAAAACCGCAATTGTTTCACGGGGCAAATTTCCAACGTGATCCAAGCGGTTGATGACTTTGATGTTATGGATGATTCCGAGCGTATCTTCTTGGATGGAGCAGAGCGCACCACCGAAGCGTTTAACCACTCATGAGAGATGTTGCACTCGGGCCAGCGGGCGTATGTGCCGCAGTGACGAGGTCACTCTTCATCTCCTTTCACTGTATGTCTGTATCTGTGGTGATACGTTTTAGTATATTTTTTAGAAGGACTATTTTTTACAATGAAACTGTGGGAAGATGGCCACAGTCTCTTTTTTTTTGTTGCGTGGTGAGGCATGGCCACCTTGACTTTTTGCCTAACAAAAAACGAAATTGATCTTTTGCCGGAGGCAATGGCCCGTCGGTACCGTAACCAGCAGTGCAACCAACCAGGTTTCGGCTCCTCGGACGCAGGCCCCCCTGCACGTAACACGTGCCCCTCCCCTTATCACCTCCCCCGTTTGCAAACACACTCGAGTCCAGCAATATTTCGCGCCACACCCTCCTCTCGTTCGCTCCCCTGCTTCCGCTTCTCTGCTCTCGCGGTGCGGCCACTACCACCTCGACAGTCGACACGATGGCCGCCGTGTCCATGGCCCTGTCCCGACCGCTCGCCGCACGGCATTCCGCTCACCACCTGCAGCTGCACCACCTCCTCGCCGTCTCCACCTCGCCGCCGCGGCTGCCTCTGCTCCCGCGCGGGCCGCCAGCCGGGATCGCGCCTCTGCACCTCCCTCGCGGGGGCGGCACGGCCAGGAGGATCATGCCCGTCTGCCCCAGGCTTGGGTCGGGCGGATCGGACGACCTGGCCCCCACGCCCAAGTCGGCACGCACCATGACGGGCTTCGACCTGGCCAGCCTCTGGGTCGGCCTCGTCGTCGGCGTGCCGGCCTACTACCTCGCCGGCAGCCTCGTCGACCTCGGCATGTCAGCGATCCAGGGCGTAGCCACAGTCACGCTCGCCAACCTCATCGTGCTCGCCACGCTCGTGCTCACGGCCGCGCCGGCCGTCACGCACGGGCTGCCGTTCCCGGTGCTCGCGCGCGCCGCCTTCGGGGTTCACGGCGCGCACGTCCCGGCCGTCGTCCGTGCGGTCATCGGCTGCGGGTGGTTCGGGATCGAGTCGTGGATCGGCGGCCGAGCCATCTTCCTCCTCCTGCCGGTGTGGCTCAAGACCCACGCGCCGCTGCTGAAGCCGGTGCCCGGCCTCGGGGCCTCGCCGCTCGAGATCGCGTGCCTCCTCGTCTTCTCTGCCGCGCAGCTCGCCGTCATCATGCGCGGCATGGACGGCATCCGCAAGCTTGAGAAGTACGCAGCACCGGTGCTCGTGGCGCTCACCTCCGCGTTGCTGGCCTGGGCCTACGTCTCCGCCGGTGGCTTCGGGCCCATCCTCTCGCTTCCGCCACGGCTGGTCGGCGGCGACTTCTGGCAGCTCTTCTTCCCGGCGCTCACCGCCAACATCAGCTTCTGGTCGACGGTGGCCATCAACATCCCGGATTTCGCGCGGTACGCCCGGAGCCAGACGGACCAGGTGCTCGGCCAGATCGGGCTGCCGGTGTTCATGGGCATGTTCACCTTCGCCGGCCTCGCCATAACCTCCTCCACCGAGGCCATCTTCGGGCAGGTCATCTCCGACCCCATCGAGCTCCTCAGCCGCATCGGCGGGCCCGCCACCAGGGTCCTCGCCATCTTCGGCATCACCCTAGCCATCATCACCACCAACATCGCCGCCAACGTCGTCGCGCCGGCGAACACCCTCGTCGCGCTCGCGCCGCAGACATTCACGTTCGCCAAGGGCGCGCTCGCCACGGCGCTGCTCGGCATCGCCTTGCAGCCGTGGCGGCTGCTCGGCTCCAGCGAGAGCTTCGTCTTCACCTGGCTGCTGGGAAATGCGGCGCTCATGGGGCCCATCGGAGGCGTCGTGCTCGCCGATCACTACATAGTGCGGCGTACCGCGTTGGACGTCGACGCGCTCTACTCGGAGGAAGCCGACAGTCCCTACTACTTCCAGGGCGGTTTCAACGTTGCCGCGATGGTGGCGATGGCGGCAGGATTCGCCGCCGTCATGCCGGGGTTCTTGCACAAGGTCGGGGTGCTGCCGACAATGTCCAAGGCACTCGTCGTGGCCTATGACAACGCCTGGTTCGTCAGTTTCTTCATCGCCGGCGCCGTCTACTCCCTGCTGCGTCTCCGGAGAGGGGTTGAAGTGAAACGACAGTACAGTCGTGCCACTTCATACTCCTACTAGAGTGGGTTTCAGAATGACACTACATACAACAATATCTACTGACAAAACTAATAAGCAAACAAGAAAGTGCCTCCATACATCTTATAAACAGTAAAATATGTATACATTTATTAATCAGCCAAACAGTTGGATAGAGTTTATATGCCTACATTTATTTTGTGAGACAACATGCTACTGTATGTACGTTGAATATATACATGGTTCGGCTATTTATTTATTTTTGGAATGAGATGGTAGTACTTGTGCGTGAATTTCCCCAGTAGATCCTACTGTGGAGTGTGGACTGCATGTATTTTTCTTTGCCTCAGAACCAAAGCGCATAATGTTTCGGTACCTTGGACTTAACGAAGCATGCATCGTCTCAGGCCTCATTTGTTTGTTTGTTTTACTGTAAAACCGTAGAACAATAGTTCTACGGTATTCTCATTAATAAATTAAAATGTGTACAAGCCAGCAAAACAATATAAAGAAAATTCAACCTATGCTGGTTCTATGAAATATTGACATCAGATTATATGTTTTGTCCTACCTAACTACCGACCTTTTCTGTTTTGGTGTGCTTTGCCTTGATCTGAGTAGTTCACGGTCCTTCCTGTAAATAATGCTTTCAGCCATGAATGTGTGGTGCAGCTGATCTAAAGGCATCTACAATGCAAAGATGCTTATTTGGGCGCTTAGACAATAAAAAAAATTAAGAAAATAAGATCAGGGTAGGAGTCTGCCTGTCCAACGCGGGGCGCCTATTTGAGCGCTAATGAGATTGTTTTTCCCCGTAAAAGATGGATAGCACTCGATAGAAAAAGCTAGCGCGAAAGAAGAAAAGGCCAGGCGTCCGATGCCTGGCTTTGCATCGACGCTAGCCAGAATCCCTTGATCGAACGGGATTCGGCCATAACGGCCAGGAACAGAAGCCTGGCGCCTTCTCTAAGCACTGGCGTTGTAGATGCCCTAAAGATCTTGCCGTTTCTTATGGACCAAATTCCCCAGCATCACACTGTTAGAATGTCCTATGCAATATCTTGTGGCAGTTGAAGTTGGGCAAGCTGGAATTCATTAAATATCGATATACCTTTGTGCCTAAATGGAATGATGTTGTCCCAGCACTGCAGTGCAAATGGGCAATTCCAGAAGAGATGTAGAAGTGTTTCCTCTGTATTATCTGCACACAATGCACAGTTATTGTTATCCAGGTGCATGGTCTTTCTCTTGAGAAAATTCATTGTATTGATCCTGTCATGGAGAAGGAGCCAGAAAAGATCTTGTGCCTCAATCTGCAAGATGTTTTCCAGATGTATTGAAAGAGGTGGTGTACTGTGCTAGGTCCCATCATGTGGTGGTACATTTTAATGAAAGAGTGGCCTCTTATTGATCCTTGTACAATCCATTCATCTGTGGCATTAGAAGCCGGTCTCTCTAGTAGTTGCTCTAGTAGGAGATTATAGTGTTGAAATGCTTGTTGAGATATAGGAGTGTGGGAATGTTCTGACAGCTCTTGTGATCTGATAATCTGTTGCAGTGTCACAGTGTTGTTGGTGGAATAGGAATTAAGCTGAGGGAACTTTGTTGCCGGTGGTTGGTCCCACCAAACAGTCAGTTCGAAAAAGTGTTGCATTTCCAGACTTAGCTTTGCAAACTGCAAACTTCTTGTAGATGGGCACGAGCTTGAGTAGGGACTTCCACCAAAAGGATCCTACCAATCTCTCTCCTGGGAGTGTGTTGGAGTAGTAAGTTTCCCAAATGATGTTGACCCATGGAATATTTTCTCTGTTGAGAAACTTATGGATGTGCTTCATGAGAAGTGATACGTCTCTGAAAGGATTGATATGGTTAATTATGGTTTGCAACAAATAGGTTATTTAGATATTGAAAGTGCGTTATATCGACTAGAGGGGGGTGAATAGGCGATTTTTATGAATTCTTCACTGATGAATTTGCAGGTGAGGAAATTCCTTAGCGAAGAACTACTAGCAGCGGAATAAGTACTCAAAAGTAAACATAACAGAGCACAAGCATAGTCATCATGATGAAATGAAAATAAGCACAGAGTACAGAAAGTGTAAACACAGGATGAAGATAAACAGACTTAAGAAATTGAACTGAGAAAATTGAGAAAGTCTTTAGTCAAAGTCTTCAAACACAGATACAAACAAGCACTCAACACAGTTATGAGGAAATGAAAGAGTTGAGGAAATAGAACCAATGAGCTTGGTGAAGACAATGATTTGGTAGACCAGTTCTAACTGCTGTCTCAGTTGTACATCTGGTTGGAGCGGCTAGGTATATAAACCTGAGAACACACAGTCCCGGACACACAGTCCTCACCGTATTCTCCTTGAGCTAAGGTCACACAGACCTCGCCCAATCACTCGAGATAAGTCTTCAGGTGACTTCCGAACCTTCACAGACTTGGTCACTCGGCGATCCACAATTCCTCTTGGATGCTCTAGACCTTGACGCCTAACCGTCTGGAAGAAGCACATTCTTCAAAGGTAACAAGCGTCGGATCCACGCAGGATCAATCTCTTCAGTGATGCTCAATCACTTGGGGTTTGTAAGTGTTTAGGTTTGGGTTTTCCTCACTTGATGATTTTCGCTCAAAGTCCTTAGAGGATGGGATGCTCTCAAATGACAAGTGTCAGTTTCTCTCGGAGCAGCTAACCAGCTAGTGGTTGTAGGGGGCGGCTATTTATAGCCTAGGGAGCAGCCTGACATGATAAGACATAAATGCCCTTCAATGATATGACCGTTAGGTGGGTAGATATTTTGGGACAGCTGGCATAAGGCACAGCAACGGTTGGAAATTTAAGTATCAAATTCCTCAGGGCTATCATGGTCCTCGCTGTGTAGGCAATCCGCACTGGCGAATTCCTAACTCCTCAGTCAGAATAAATTCCTCAGAGACCAGAAGAACTTCGTCTCTGTCACTAAAGAATATGACTGAATTGTATGAGATTTCCAATGGCTTCACTCGAAGGGATTGGTAGGTGTAGGATTTTGAGTTGAGCATCACATGGAAAATTTTCCTTAGTATTTCCTCGCCCCCTTTAACAGTACGGTGTTTCTTATGACTCAAGAAAGAGAAAATGAAACTACGAAAACAAAAGTCTTCATGCTTCATGTTCCTCGAATGAATACCAAGTCTTCAGGATTGCACCAATTTCTTCACTTTCAAAGTATTCAGAAAATCTTCAGAAATTCAAAGTCTTCAGTCGAAGAACTTCATTTTTAGGGGTCGACTTTCTCTGTAAATATCAAACTCCTCATAGACTTATAGACCTGTGTACACTCAAAAACACATTAGTCCCTTAACCTATAAGTCTTCAATACACCAAAGTCACTAAGGGGCACTAGATGCACTTACAATCTCCCCCTTTTTGGTGACTGATGACAATATAGGTTAAGTTTTCAACAGGGATAAACATATGAAGTGTAAATACTGATATTGAGGAATTTGATTGCAAGATATAGAAGAACTCCCCCTGAAGATGTGCATGATGAGGAATTTGCTTTTGAAGCATTGCACACTTGAAGAGTAGAATCATGGAGATCTCCCCCTATATCTTGTAATTCATACACGCATTTGACATATCATAATGAGGAATTTGAAATGCATGATGAAATATGGTGACTGATGTAATTCAACATTCGTGCATTAACATATATGAGGAATAAGCATGCAGAAAAAGAACATCAAAAGCATCAGAGCACCATCGGGTTTAAGTTTACAACTCGATCCAATAAAGTCTCAGAAGAACGAGAGTTGTAACTTAGCAAAAAACGCCCATATAGACAGACCCGCTTGAAGACTAACTCAAAATTCCCCCCTTTTGTCATCGAATGACCAAAATGATGGAAAATGAGGACTAACGCCCCTGAAGAAAATCAAGTTAATGAAGGAGCGCCAACATTGTTGGGGTCGTTTGTCGTTGAAGGGCCTGCCGCAGTGTCGTCCAATTCTTCGTACTCGTCGGTATCGCGTGATGAAGAATATGAGATGGACACCAAAGAAGGAACCTTGACCTTCTTGAATTTCTTTGATGGAGGTGCAGACCAGTAAAAATCTTCCTTGAGACCCATTTTCTTCAGATCTTCTTCACCATACAGATGTCATAGAATGGCCTAGGTGCGATCGAAGACTTCATGGAGGTAGTAATGGTTTTTCTTCAGTGCATTGTGTGTAGCAGTCATGTTGTGAAGAAACGAACCAAACTGACGCTTAACCCATTTATGGTTTCGATCCACCTTCTGGTGAAGACTAAGTAGAAGCTCATGGTTAGTCATCACACGAGGAGTAGTGGCTTGAGGAGTAGACTTGGGTGCATTGGTAGCAGAGTCATGTGTGACAGAGTCATCATTGGTGGAATAAGATGAAGCTTTGCGAAACTAACCATCCAATGGACGAATGCCTTCATCAATGACTGCAGGAGCCTTGCCCTTTTCATCAGTTGAAGTAAAAGCCTGCTTGAGGAGTTCAATCGGGGGCAGATAGCTAAGGTGATTATGAAAATCAGCCTTGTAGTTGAGTGAAGACCTTGTCCTGAGGAATCTCATAATTCAAGGTGCATAAGGTTTCAGCTCAAACGGAGAAAGTGCAGCATTTGCCACAGTCCTCATGAAGAAATCGTGATAGTAGATAGGAATGCTATGAATAATGTTGAATAGTAGATTCTTCATGATGCCAACTATTTCCTCATCGGATGAGTCGTGGCCTTTGATGTGACTCATTGTCCTCGTCAGAATGCGATAGACGGTTCTGGGCACATAGAGTAAATCCTTCACAAGGAATTTGGTCCTTGGGGCTTGACCGGGCTTCAAAGTCTTCATTAATACTTGCATGTAATGAGCTGTGAGTTCTGGTTCATAATACAGGCAGCGAGCTCCTTCACTGGGTGGACTGATGGGCAGGGCGTGAAGCAATTCAGAGGCCGGTGCCTTATAGTGAGTATTTTCGGTCATCCAGTCCAAGACCCAGGTGTTTATATCTTCAGGATCACCTGTGATATGCAATGTAGCGTAGAACTGAATAATAAGCTCTTCATTCCAATCAACAATGTCAGAGCAAAAGTTCAGGAGGCCTGCATCATGAAGAACATTGAGCACAGGAGAGAAGCAAGGTAATGATTCCATGTCCATGTGAGGAATATGTTCATGGTAGAAGATTTTGTCTTTGTTGAAAAGCAGTGAAGAATAGAAGTTGGCCTGGCTTGCAGTCTAGAAACGCTTCCTCCTTAGACGAGCAGAGTCATAAGGATTGTAGTTAGTGAAGAACACGTGCTCGCCGAAGAAATCATCAGCCTTGAATTTCTGCTTCTTTGAGAATGGATCCTTTGGCTTGGGGTGAGGAGTGTCAGTCAATTGCATCACAACCTCCGGGATCTTGATCTTAGGTTCCATAGGCTGAGGAATTTCAGGTGCTGCTTTAGTGGCAGCCTGGGACTCTGACTATGGGGGTGTGCAGTCCCCATCATAGATGTCCTCAGGTATTTCAAAGGCAGTGTTGACCTCAGGCCTCTTTCCTCCTTTCTGTGGCTTCTTACCATCATCCATTTTCTTCAGTTGAGGAATTTGAACAATTGAATTCTCTGAAGAGGCATGCAACTTTTCTTCGAGGAACGCTGCAAATGAGTTAAGTTAATGAGAACCTAGTGATTCATCAGCTGATATGAGTACTTGTGAACAGAGTATAGTTGCGAGGAATTTGGAGAGGTCATATGCGTTCTTAGAAGGTTTTTTATAAAGAACAAGTTTGAGAAATTTGACCAGATGAGTCTTGAAGAGTTTCACTAAGCGTTCTTTGTCTTAGGTTCCAGAGATGTATAGATCGAAAATCCACACATTTGAGGAATTTGAAGAAAAACATAGCTTAGAGAAACGAATCAAGAACAGATGACATGTGAGGTGTTTTAGTGTGTGAAGATATGAAGAAAAACACCTTTGAGGATTTTATAGAAATCATTTGAATCAACGAGGGCAGTAAAAGTAACTTTTAATTACCCTGGACGAAGAACATGACGAACTGGAATGTGGAGATGTGAAGTTCGTCAGTGCAGATCTTCCACGCCCTAACTTGGCGGAGGAAGATGGCTACAGCGGCGGCGGAGTGAAGATTTCCGCGGCCGGCGCGAGTACGACGACGATGAGGCCGAGGCAGTGAAGCTCTTCCTCACCGACGACAATGATGTAGCGGCGGCGCTAGGGTTTGAGAAGCTCGAGCTGGAGAGACGTCGAGTGGAGTAAAGGAAGTGAGGAAGGGGAAGAGGTGTATTTATAGCCACGGTGAAAAACTGCTCGCCCGAAGAATTTGGACGAACGTGCCCCTGACACTTCTCATTCGCTTGACATGTGTCACCCACGTACTGAGAAGTGGAGATCGTGGGTGAATGGATAAGTATATCGTGGGATGCGGAACGGTTTGAGCGGCAAAGCCGAAAATTTAGATAAGATAGGTTTTAAAGTTACGTTCGCAATTTCTTCAGCTGACAAGGACACAGTGAAGATTTTGAACGAGTTTCAAATAAAATGCACATGAAGAATTTGTGAACAGATTGGGTTGAGTATAGCATAGAGGGGGAAGGGTCCAATCACATTCACTTAGCAGAAAAACCAACTTGAAGAAATAACCATAAGTGAATGCTGTAGAGGACATGAACT
>NC_041392.1:446412905-446442226 GCF_002162155.2 Triticum dicoccoides
TATAGCCAATGAAGAAAAATGACGGAAACAGTGAAGACAATGCAAAGTTGAAGAATTTGAATAACTGAGGAAATTCAACAAAACAAAAAAAAACTCAGATTGAGGATTTTCAACCTTTGGTGGTGGCGTGACCCACCGTATAAGAATGATGATTTCAGACACCGCGTACAATTGTCGTAGGGTTTTGAGAATCAAATTCTTCGTTAATTTCTTCACACTTAGAGTGTTATTCTTCATTGATTGAAGAAAAACGTTTCTTCATGTGTTGCACATCTAAGTCATCAATTTTGCATAAGTGTTAGGATGAGTGTCCTTTTCAAAGAACATTTGAAGATTCTAAGATATTTAGCTCACACCGGAACTTGCTAAATCTCTTCTCATCCAAGGGCTTTGTGAAGATATCGGCTAGTTGTTCTTCAGTCTTCACATGCTCAATAGAAATGTCACCCTTCAACACATGATCATGAAGGAAATGATGACGAATCTGAATGTGCTTTGTCTTCGAGTGCTGAACTGGGTTGTGAGCAATCTTGATGGCACTCTCATTGTCACAAAAGAGAGGCACATTCTTCATGTTGACACCGTAGTCCTTGAGAGTTTGCTTCATCCATAGCAATTGAGCACAGCAAGAACCAGCGGCAATGTACTCAGTTTCAACAGTAGATAGTGATACACAGTTCTATTTCTTCGAGGACCAATAGACCAAAGATCGTCCGAGGAAATGACATGTACTAGATGTTGACTTGCGGTCCACACGATCACTAGCATAGTCAAAGTCAGAATATCCAATGAGATCAAAAGCCGAGCCCTTGGGGTACCATAATCCAAGTGTTGGTGTGTGAGCTAGATATCGAAGAACATGCTTCACTGCCTTATGGTGTGATTCCTTCGGTGTAGCTTGAAATCGAGCACACATGCAAACACTAAGCATAATATCTGGCCCAGATGCACATAAGTACAATAAAGAACCAATCATGGAGCGGTATACCGTATGATCGAAGTTGATACCATTTTCATCAGTGCACAGATGGCCATTTGTGGGCATAGGAATTTTGACGCCTTTGCAATCTTGCATGCCGAATTTCCTCAGTACATCCTTGAGGTATTTCTCCTGAGATATGAATAAGCCATTGCATTGTTGACGAATTTGAAGACCTAAGAAGAATTTCAATTCTCCCATCATAGACATTTGATATTCTTCACTCATCATATAGGCAAATTCATCACTATAACATTGGTCAGTACAGCCAAAGATAATATCATCAACATATATTTGGCACACAAACAATTCACCATCATAAGATTTAGTGAAAAGAGTAGGGTTGAGTGAACCGGGTTTGAATCCTTTTCATAAGGAATACCTTCAAAGTATCATACCACGCCCGTGGGGCCTGCTTGAGGCCATAGAGGGCCTTATTGAGTCTGAAGACTTTGTCAGGATGCTTTGGATCTTCAAAACCTGGGGGTTGAGCAACATATACTTCTTCCTCAAGCTTACTGAGGGAGTCCTGGATTAGGGGGTCTCCGGACAGCCGGACTATATCCTTTGGCTGGACTGTTGGACTTTGAAGATACAAGATTGAAGACTTCGTCTTGTGTCCGGATAGGACTCTACTTGGCGTGGAAGGCAAGCTAGGCAATATAGATATGTATATCTCCTCCTTTGTAACCGACCTTGTATAACCCTAGCCCTTTCCGGTGTCTATATAAACCGGAGGGTTTTAGTCCATAGGACAACATACAATCATACCATAGGCTAGCTTCTAGGGTTTAGCCTCTCCGATCTCGTGGTAGATCTACTCTTGTAATACTCATATCATCAAGAATAAATCAAGAAGGACGTAGGGTTTTACCTCCATCAAGAGGGCCCGAACCTGGGTAAAACATCGTGTCCCCTGCCTCCTGTTACCATCCGCCTTAGACGCACAGTTCAGGACCCCCTACCCGAGATCCGTTGATTTTGACACCGACATTGGTGCTTTCATTGAGAGTTCCTCTGTGTCATCGCTGTTAGGCTTGATGGCTCCTATGATCATCGATAGCGATGCAGTCCAGGGCGAGACTTTTCTCCCCGGACAGATCTTTGTGTTCGGCGGCTTTGCACTGCGGGCCAACTCGCTTGGCCATCTGGAGCAGATCGAAAGTTATGCCCCTGGCCACCAGGTCAGGTCTGGAATCTTAAACTACACAGCCGATATCCACGGAGACCTGATCTTCGACGGATTCGAGCCCCTGCCTTGTGCGCCATGCAGTCATGCTGAGTACGATTTAGCTCTACCATCGGACCGTATTCAGGAGATCGCGTCGGCAGCCGCTCTGACCCTCAATTCGGAGCCAGTTTTTCCATTCGTGGACGGGTGGATGGACCCCGTCACGGAGGTCATACCCTCTGCGGCGACCGAGCCGAATATCGACCTTACCCTCCACGAGAGCCGTGTTGCCAAACTGCCGGATCCTTCTCCGGCCACGGACTCCGAACCGCCTGCGCCCGTTCCTGTCGAATCTGATTGGGCACCGATTATGGAGTTTACCTCCGTGGATATTTTTCAGCACTCGCCCTTTGGCGACATACTGAACTCATTAAGGTCTCTCTCCTTGTCAGGAGAGGCCTGGCCAAACTATGTCCGGTAGGATTGGGATGCAGATGACGAAGAAATTTGCCGCCCACCCACCACCTACTTAGTAGCCACTGGCGATGACTTAACCGACATGCTCGACTTCGACTCCGAAGACATCGACGATATGGACGACGATGCGGGAGTCAAAGAGGAACCACTTCCCACAGGGCATTGGGCAGCCACCTCATCATATGATATATACATGATGGACACACCTAAAGAAGGCAATGGCGACGAGACAATGGAGGATGACCCCTCCAAGAAGCAACCCAAGCGCCAGCGTCAGCGCCGCCGCTCTAAGTCCCGCCACGGCAAAAGTGGTGATACCGGCACCGGAGACAATAGCACTCCGGATAGTGCTGAAGACAACAACACTCCCCTCCAGCAAGATTTAGAACAGGAGGATGGAGGAGCCAGCCCTCCTGAGAGAGCGGCAGATGGAGAGGCGGAGGATGATAATTACATGCCCCCCTCCGAAGACGAGGCAAGACTCGGCGATGACGAATTCGCCATGCCAGAGGATCCCGTCCAACAAGAACGCTTCAAGCGCCGGCTTATAGCCACGGCAAATAGCCTTAAGAAAAAGCAGCAGCAGCTTCAAGCTGATCAAGATTTGCTAGCTGACAGATGGACTGAAGTCCTGGCGGCCAGAGAGTATAAACTCGAACGCCCCTCCAAGAGTTACCTAAAATACAGGTTGCTACCCCGACTGGAGGAGGAAGGACCAAAACCTACATCCTCGGCGTATGACGCGGCTGATCGGCCACCTCGTGGCCGCGACAGAGAGACATTCCAGCCAAAATCTCAGCCCGCACCCCGACGTCATTCAAATAAAAAGGCATGGGGAAATATGCCAGACCTGCGAGACGTATTGGAGGACAAAGCAAAACATGCAAGATTGATCTACGGATCACGAGGGCGCGCCACTATGCGAGACGATAATCGTCATGCCAGATACAATGAAAGTAAGTCCGACCGGGCCGAACACAGCGGGCAAGACTCATTCGAGCTGTGTCGTGATATAGCCCAGTACAGAGGCGCCGCACACCCCTTATGCTTCACAGACAAAGTAATGGATCATCAAATCCCAGAGGGTTTCAAACCCGTAAATATAGAATCATACAACAGCACAACAGATCCTGCGGTATGGATTGAGGATTTCCTCCTGCACATTCACATGGCCCGCGGTGATGACCTACACGCCATCAAATACCTCCCACTCAAACTCAAAGGACCAGGTCGGCATTGGCTCAACAGCTTGCCAGCAGAGTCCATTGGCTGTTGGGAAGATCTGGAAGCCGCATTCCTCGACAACTTTTAGGGCACTTACGTGCGACCACCAGATGCCGATGACTTGAGCCACATAATTCAGCAGCCATAGGAATCGGCCAGGCATTTCTGGACACGGTTCCTAACAAAGAAAAATCAAATCATCGACTGTCCGGATGCAGAGGCCCTAGCAGCTTTCAAGCACAACATCCGCAACGAGTGGCTAGCCCAGCACCTTGGTTAGGAAAAACTGAAATCTATGGCAGCCCTCACGACACTCATGACCCGCTTTTGCGCGGGAGAAGACAGCTGGCTGGCTCGCAATAATAACATATCAAAGAACCATGGTACTTCGGATACCAAGGACGACAATGGCAGGTCACGTCGCAACAAGCATAAGCGCCGCATTAACAGCGACAATACCGAGGATACGACAATCAATGCCGGATTCAAAGGCTCTAAACCCGGTCAGCGGAAAAAGCCATTCAAAAGAAGCACTCCAGGCCCGTCCAGTTTGGACCATATACTCGATCGCTCGTGTCAAATACACGACACCCCCGACAAGCCAGCCAACCACACCAACAGGTACTGTTGGGTGTTCAAGCAGGCCGGCAAGTTAAAAAAGATAAGGGGTCACATAGTGATGACGAGGAGGAGCCCCGACAGCCGAACACCGGAGGACAGAAGAGGTTCCCCCCCACAAGTGCGGACGGTGAACATGATATACGCAACCCACATCCCCAAGAGGGAGCGGAAGCGTGCGCTCAGGGACGTATATGCGTTGGAGCCAATCACCCCCAAGTTCAACCCATGGTCCTCCTGTCCGATCACCTTCGATCGCAGGGACCACCCCACTAGCGTCCGTCATGGCGGATTCGCCGCACTGGTCCTAGACTCAATCATTGACGAATTTCACCTCACTCGAGTCCTAATGGACGGCGGCAGTAGCCTGAACCTGCTTTATCAGGACACAGTGCGCAAAATGGGTATAGACCCCTCAAGGATCAAACCCACTAAAACAGACTTTAAAGGCGTCATACCAGGTGTAGAGGCCCATTGCACAGGCTCAGTAACACTGGAAATGGTCTTCGGATCTCCGGATAACTTCCGAAGCGAAGAGTTAATCTTCGACATAGTCTCGTTCCGCAGTGGCTACCATGCACTGCTCGGGCGAACCGCGTTTGCAAGATTCAATGTGGTACCGCATTATGCATATCTCAAGCTCAAGATGCCAGGACCTCGGGGGGTCATCCCAGTAAATGGAAACACAGAGCGCTCTCTCTACACGGAGGAGCACACTGCGGCCCTCGCAGCAGAAGTGCAAAGCAGCCTCTTAAAGCAATCCACTAGTTCGGCGATCAAGGACCCGGACAACTTCAAGCGCGCCCGGAGTAATCGGCAACCGGACCGCCTGGCACGTCCCGAGCTCGCATAGCAATGCGGCCCCACCCCGGCCCCAGCCAAACGGCGAAATTCGTGCCACACATACATAATTACGCATTAAAAGTACCATGGGCACAGGCGGGGAGGGGGGCACAACTACGGCACGCCCCAATACACGGCTTAAACCGCACTAGGGGCTTCCCGCTTTGTTATTTTTCTCTTTCAGGACTTTAATCTCTGGAAACCCTGTCCGGCAGCATGATTGCCGAACACATGATGCAGCAACCAAGGAGGCAGAAAGCTATGTCACACCACGGAACTCCCAGGTGGATTACGATAACGAGTGAAATATTTGCTTTAATACTATTCCTCGGCTTGCCCTTGGAAGGGACATGTCAAACAGTCCTACTTTTTGCTTATCACACTACTTGTATCATTCTGCTTTAACGCACCTTTTTGAATAAACAATGCATAGCATTAAGACTATTATTGCATTCCTCCTTTTTTATATATATGTTCATTCACGACATCTAGCACCCGTACACTCTGGTACAGCCAATACGCCAGGGGCTTAAGCATACCCCATAATACAGCGTGAGAAGTCCGAACACTTTCGACAGTGCGGCACCCTGAACTTATAGCATTATATGCATCAGCTCCGAATCATGTCTTGGGTCAATAGTTGGGTTTGCCCGGCTCCCATGTTTTGGTACCTTACGTTCCGCTATATCGGCTAAGGTAGCACTGGGAGAACTACTATGATTGTGCCCCGGTTCTGCTGGGCTAAGCACCTCAGTAGAGAAAGATAAAACTGACTGTCATGATAAGGCGAGAGACTGGTCGCTGTTCGAGAGGTTTCAAGTCCCTAAAGACTTATGCCGCTTAGAGCGAGGAGTCGTCCCTGTCCGGCTTAAGGCGTGTATCGCGCCCCGAATTCGGCCTTCCGAACACTAGGGTGTAGCGACTCGACCTCAGACGGCCAAGTCTCTGTGCTTAAGTGTCATCCCTGGATCGGTATGCTGACACACACAGTAGTCGAGGATTTATAACAGAGGTAAATCACATGTATAAAATAACGTAAATACTATTACCTCAATCCAAATAGCGGAAGTAACAAAGGTTGTGGATTCCCATCAACACCAACGGCAAAGTTGAGTGTAGAAATTGTAACCCTAAAGTATCACTTACTCGTCGTAAGATAATCCTGCAACATGAGACGTTGCAGCCACAAAGGGTCAGTACATTGAATGTACTGGCAAATTCACACCATAGGATAATGATGAATAATAGCTATCACTACATGCATATATGGCTGGTGGAAAAGCTCTATGGTTATAATGTTTTTGCGAAAAGCCAATTTTTCCCTATTGCAAAGGAATATATTTTATTTAACTATAAAGTTGGTTGAAAATATTGAGAAGGTTCCTCCAACTCAATCCCAAAATAATAATCATTAACCCAATCAAGTTGATTAAATAGAGTGTTGAGATCAACATGAATATCCAAAGACCAGAGACTCAAAATTGTCCATAACCGGGACACGACTAACCATGGTTAGTTTATACACTCTGCAGATGTTTGCGCACTTTTCCCCACAAGACTAGATCGTCTCTGTTGGATTTCTCGCACTACATGGTATTTGAGAAACGGATGACCGAGACACAGTCTTTCAGAAACATTAACTCTCTACTCCGGGCCGACCATACCAAACCTACAACCCTCTACCTGCTGATCCACCTCTTCAAGAGCTTTACGTAACTTACTCAACTATGCTAGAGCCCATAATAGCTTGTGGCTGCACACGGAAGTTTCTAGCATGAATAATCTTATGACCCCTTTGAGCCAGGGTGGCGGTCCATAGGAAAATCACACGGGTACTCCGGGATTTCCAAAAATACAGGCAACACTGGGTACTCCAGGTGCCTCAATCCACCCAGATGTGTATTTAAGTTGCCACCTTAAGTTGAACCATTAATTAACAATCTCACATCTGTCATGGATTTCACTCACCCAAACCACGTCTACGAGCATAACATAGCAAATTAAGCAACGCGTAGAAGTAACTCCCAAGGGTTTGAATGTAACAGGGTAGTAGGTTCTACCTCATCAACTACTTCCCAACCCACATGTTAAAATCACATCCTAACCATGCAATGTTTGAGGATTGGAACTAATAAATAAAAACTGGGTGATAAAAGGGATATGATCAAAGTGTGAACTTGCCTGTACTGTTGATGAAGATGATTCGCACTCAAAACTCTTGATAGTTCTACTCGTCATACTCCGTTCAATCTATCGTGAGCAAGCGGTAGTAACCACACATAAGCAATCACTCAAAAGATCGGGAAGATCAAAGAAGACAATTCAAAAAACGTCAAAACCAAGCAAATACGTCTTGCAACATAAAACAATTTCTAACAGTACCAAAATTAAGTCAATTTGGCCTTATCAGAAAGTTTAGGTCAAGAGCTTCGATCTGCAAAAAGAATCAACTAAATCGGAGTTACAAAACTCAAGTTATGATCAAATGAAGTTTGAATCTAAATCTGATCTAATTCAAATTTTATAATTTTCAAAAACATGATTGAGTTGGATTACTGGGTAGAGGAGATCATAACAAAGACGTGAGCGTTGGTTTTGTTGGATTTGGACAAACGAGTAAAAAGTGGTGATTGATTGAAGTACAAGGACTAATCTATGAAGAAAATTATCACGAATAGGTCCCTGGCCGAAAAATAAAAGAAAAAGAAAAGATCTAAATAGCGAACGTTCGCTACAGAGCCATACAGAACGAAATCGTTCACTATAGAGAGCTAATGGACGAACGACCCTAATTAAAATAACCTAAAACAATAAACCGTTTAAAAGAAAAAACCGAAGAGAAAACCGGGTCGGGTTTTATTGGCTATACCGGTTCAAGGAAAAATAAACCGGAGGCGGCGGCTGTTAACTCCGGCGAGTGTCGCGGCGGCTCCGGCGATGTGGGACGGCGCAATGCGGGCAGCGGCGTCGGAGGGGGTGCAGTGCAGGCGGCGTGGGCGAAGTGCGGCGGCGGCGCAGGCGGCGAGATGTGGCGGCGGCGCACGCGGCGAGATGCGGCTTGGGGGGGGAGGCGGCGGGGCTAGGCGCGGCTTTATTGGAGGGCGGGGCGACTCCGAGGCGTGCAGGAGGGGCCGGCCGGAGCCGTGTCGGCGTCGGACTCCGGTGGAGTCCCGGTCGGCCACGACGGGGAAGGCGGCGCGGAGCTGGGCCTTGGCCTGGCTTCGGCTGGGCCGGCCCAGTCGGGAATTAAAAAAAAAACATTTCCATACAAATAAAAATAATAAAATCAAAATAAATAAAAATATTATATAGGCATATAATATACCAAAATTTGTAGAAAAATATTTTCTACAACATTGACATTTTTATAATGCCAAATAAAATCCACACAAATTTAGATAATTCAAAGAGTGCTACTGGTCTAATAAAATCCAATAAAAATCATTTTAAAAATATCAAAATGATTTCAAATTTATTTCTCTCCAATTTTCTGTTGTAGGGAATAATGTTAGCCTAATTTCCATATATTTTACTTTTGGACAAAAATAATTTGAATAAAACTCAAATAACTCCAAATTGAAAATAAATTCAAAAGAACTTTGAATTTAATTCTTTGAAACTCCCAACTCATATTTCATATAATTTGAAGAAGTCATTTTATCTTCTCTCATGAAAATCATTGAGCTGCATGAAGTTTATGAATTGAAATATTTCCAAATGAAATTCAATTATTTTCAAATACCCTTTCATTTAATTTAAATGGAAGAAGTCATATCATCTTAGCTCAAGGGTTTTGCATTTGAAAAGAATTTGAATTCGTGGAGATCAGAAAGCAAATATGAAAGTTTGCAAAAGTCCTTTTATTCCCTCTCATTTAACTTTCAAAAAGTTTCGAACTCATTCACTTTCAGACAATCAATCAAACAATCAATCAAATCTATCTATTTATTATAACATTCCGAAATTTAGAATTTTGGGATGTTACATAGGGCTTCACCGAAATTTAAAATTATAGAATTATATGGCTAAGTGAGAGTGATAACGCATTATGGTCTGATTGCCTTGTTCATTGTGCTGAGCACCTCCCTCGAAGGACCCAACAATGGGAACAAGAGTGCTCAGGTTTATCCCGAACACCCCAGCACTCGTGGCATGGGGGCAGAAGCCGACGACTAGCCATCTCTCAGATTTGATAAACAGCCGAACATAAGGTAATATTTGAAATTCAGACAAGCGTTGCATAGCGCATATGAACAAGTTTTCATAATACAGGATCACACGAGCAAGTTTACTCAAATATTACATCTTTCGTACACTCGTCCGCTACGAGACGGGCACCGTTCAGGACACCCTCATAGTACATCTCAGGGTGGCGATGCTCCTTGCCCTGCGGCGGCCCTTCCTTCACTAGCTTCACGACGTCCATCTTGGCCCATTGCAGCTTCACACGGGCGAAAGCCCGGCGTGCACCTTCGATGCAGACGGACCGCTCGATGACTTCAAGCCGTGGGCAGGCATCCATAAGCCGCCTCACCAGGCCGAAGTAGCTGTTGGGAAGGGCGTCGCCAGGCCACATCCGGACTATAAAGCCCTTCATGGCCTGTTCGGCCGCCTTGTGCAGCTCGACCAGTTGCTTCAGCTGGTCGCTCAGAGGCATCGGGTGTTTGGTCCCAGTATACTGAGACCAAAACAACTTCTCCGTTGAGCTCCCTTCCTCAGCCTGGTAAAACTGTGCGGCATCTGACATGCTGCGGGGCAAATCTGCGAATGCTCCTGGTGAGCTCCAGATTCGGGTCAGTAACAAGTAATTCACTTTCACATGCTTGCTTTGCATATAGAATGCCTTATCCGCCGCTATCTTCTTCATCGCATCAATCTCCTGGAGGGCCTTCTGTGCTTCGGCCTTGGCACTCTTTGCACTTTCAAGGGCGGTGGCAAGCTCGGACTCTCGCGTCTTCAAGTCAAGCTCCAACGCCTCGTGCTTTGTCACGAGAGCGTGGAGCTCTTGCTGCACCTCGCCCACCCGTGCCTCATGCCTTTCCCGCTCGATGCGCTCCTTGGTCGCTTTGTTTTCGGCCTCGGATAGCGCTTGCTTCAGGGTCGCCACCTTGGTTGTGGCCCCTGGCAAATTTATGATGACCCTGTCATTTTGCAATCGCATTCTTTTTATATATATCCATAGACTAGGTACTACTTACCTTTGTTCTCCTCGAGCTGCCTCTTGGCAAGGCCAAGCTCTTCCTTGGACCCTTCGAGGTCCTGCTTCAGTGTGGCGACCTCCGCAGTTAGTGCGGCAGAGGCCAGCAACGAAGCCTGCATACGCAAATAGACATACTTATATTAGACTCCTGCGATATTGTTTGATCCTCTGTTCGGCTTTTCTTTGTGAACACCGAATAGAGCATCGGGGGCTACTGTCTATGCGGTAATATTTTTCCTATATACTTACCTCAAAGCATGTCAGAAGGCTGGCACAGGCTTCAGTCAGTCCGCTCTTGGCGGACTGAACCTTCTGGATCACCGCACTCATAATAGTGCGGTGCTCTTCGTCAATGGAAGCGCTGCGAAGCGCTCCCAGCAGAGTGTCTGGTGCCTCTGATGGACAGAGGTCACCGGCACAGGCGTCTTGCCCCTTTTGGAAGGAGGCTGCCTGCCTGAGTCCGGAACCACTAGAGGTTCCGGCGCGGTGTTCGGCTGAGGGCCGAACTCGGAGCCCTCGGGAGCCTTGCTCCCTCTGCTCCCGGAATCCGGGAGGTCGCCTCGAGGCGCCTCCGGGACTGTCTCCCCTCGACCCGGTGCCTCTTGAGATAATACCTCGGCGTTGTCCGTAGGGCAAGGGGAGGTGGTGGTCGGAAGTGGATCGCTATCCATGTCCGACGAGCCCAGGGAGCCATCCGACGATACGTCGATACGGGCTCGTGGCAGTCTGCATAATCATAATTCGGTGTTAGGAGAAGCACTGTGACAAAGTTATGCTATGAATTACTCTGGCATCCGAATACTTTCGACTTCGCCAGGGGCTTGGCCCTGAGCAGCCACTCGTCTTCGCCTTCGGTGGCGGTGGTGGAGTAGTCCGGAAGGAGGGTCCTTCCCTTCTTGGACCCTTCGCCCCCTCCCCCCCTGGTTGGGGCGGCCTTCCTTTTCTTGTCTCCCCTGACTGGAGGGGGAGCATCTTCATCTTCCTCCTCGTCTTTGGGGGAGGAGTGCGTCGCGGAGTTATCGGACGATGAGTCCGATAACACCTGGCATCGGGAACTCCTTCGGGTTCCCTTGGCCTTCTTGGTCCTCTCCGGCACCTTGTAAGGAGCCGGAGTCAGCATCTCCGTCAGGAGAGCGTCCGCAGTGTCTTCGGGTAGAGGGGCCGGACAGTTAATCTGCCCCGACGTCTCCACCCAGTCCTGTCAAAGGCATGGAGCTCAGACCCCGCACATGATTAAGCTAGGGGAAATAAAATATCCTACCGGATGTATAGAACTCACCGAATGTGCTCGACGCTTCGCGCTTCGCCCGCGGTCCTCGGTGAGAGAGGGAGGGACCTCGGTGCCCTTGAACAGCACCCTCCAGATGTCTTTGTGCGTCGTGTAGAAGAGCTCGCTCAGAGTCTGGTGCTAGGCCGGGTCGAACTCCCACAAGTTGAAATCCTGTTGTTGACACGGGAGGATCCGGTGAATGAGCATGACCTGGACTATGTTGACAAGCTTGAGTTTCTTTCTTGCCATATTCTGGATACATTCCTGGAGTCCGTCCAGCTCCATCGATGAACCCTAGGACAGGCCCTTCTCTTTCCAGGAGGTGAGCCGCATGGGGATTCCGAATCGAAACTCGGGGCAGCCACCCAGTTGGTGTCGCGCGGCTCGGTGATGTAGAACCACGCCGATTGCCACCCCTTTATGGTCTCCACGAAGGAGGCTTCGAGCCATATAACATTGGGCATCTTGCCCACCATGGCCCCGCCGCATTTTTCTTGTTGGCCTCCCACCACCTTCGGCTTGATATTGAAGGTCTTTAACCACAGGCCGAAGTGGGGCTGGATGCGGAGGAAAGCCTCACACACGACTATGAACGCCGAAATATTGAGGATGAAGTTCGGGGCCAGATCGTGGAAGTCCAGCCCGTAGTAGAACATGAGACCATGAACGAATGGATGGAGGGGAAACCCCAGTCCGCAGAGGAAGTGGTGGAGGAAAACTACCCTCTCGTGAGGTTCAGGGGTAGGAACGATCTGCCCCGCAGCGGGCAGCCGATGCGCGATATTCGTGGCTAAGTATCCGGCTCCGCGCAGCTTCTTGATGTGTCCCTCCGTAACGGAGGAAGCCATCCATTTGCCTCCTGCTCCGGACATGATTGGAGAAGGTTCAGGGGAAGGATGTGGACTTGGGCGTTGGAGCTCGAGTGCGCAAGAATGGATGAGCAAGGAGGAAGAAGGCGTGTGAGGGAGTCCTGGATTAGGGGGTCTCCGGACAGCCGGACTATATCCTTTGGCCGGACTGTTGGACTATGAAGATACAAGATTGAAGACTTCGTCTCGTGTCCGGATGGGACTCTACTTGGCGTGGAAGGCAAGCTAGGCAGTACGGATATGGATATCTCCTCCTTTGTAACCGACCTTGTGTAACCCTAACCCTCTCCGGTGTCTATATAAACCGGAGGGTTTTAGTCCGCAGGACATAACAAAAGACATACAATCATACCATAGGCTAGCTTCTAGGGTTTAGCCTCTCCGATCTCGTGGTAGATCAACTCTTGTAATACCCATATCATCAAGAATAAATCAAGCAGGACGTAGGGTTTTACCTCCATGAAGAGGGCCCAAACCTGGGTAAAACATCGTGTTCCCTGCCTCCTGTTACCATCCGCCTTAGACGCACAGTTCGGGACCCCCTACCCGAGATCTGCCAGTTTTGACACCGACATTGGTGCTTTCATTGAGAGTTCCTCTGTGTCGTCGCCGTTAGGCTTGATGGCTCCTACTATCATCGATAGCAATGCAGTCCAGGGTGAGACTTTTCTCCCCGGACAGATCTTTGTGTTCGGCGGCTTCGCACTGCGGGCCAACTCGCTTGGCCATCTGGAGCAGATCGAAAGTTACGCCCCTGGCCGCCAGGTCAGGTTTGGAAGCTTAAACTACACGGCCGATATCCACGGAGACTTGATCTTCGACAGATTCGGGCCTGTGCCTTGTGCGTCATGCAGTCATCATGAGTATGATCTAGCTCTGCCATCGAACAGTGTTCGAGAAATCACACCAGCAGCCGCTTCGACCCTTAATTCGGAGCCAGTTGCGCCTCCCATGGATGGGTGGATAGACCCCGCCACGGAGGCCGCATCCCCAACGATGATCGAGCCGAATATTGATCTTACCCTTCGCGAGAGCCGTGTTGTTGAACTGCCGGATACTTCTCCGGCCACGGACTCCGAACCGCCTGCGCCCATTCCTATCGAATCCGGTTGGGCGCCGATCATGGAGTTTACCTCCGCGGATATCTTTCAGCACTCGCCCTTCGGCGACATACTGAATTCATTAAAGTCTCTCTCCTTATCAGGAGAGTCCTGGCCGAAATATGTCCGGCAGGATTGGGATGCGGATGACGAAGAAATTCGCCGCCCACCCACCACCCATTTAGTAGCAGTTGTCGATGACTTAACCGACATGCTCGAATCCGACTCCGAAGACATCCACGGTATGGACGACGATGCAGGAGACGAACAAGAACCACTGCCCACAGGGCACTGGACGCCCACTTCATCACATGACGTATACATGGTGGACACGCCAAAAGAAGACGACGACAAGGAATGGAAGGACGCAACGAAGGGTTGTCCCCTCGAGAAGCAGTCAAAGCGGCGGCATAAGCACCGCCCCAAATCCCGCCTCAGCAGAAACAACAATCATATAGACCCAGCATTAGAGCAGGGTGAACCATCACCGGACCACGGCAACGCGGAGAATCAAACCGAACAACCCAACTCTGTCAAAGATAATAGTCCGGACGACATCACACCGGACAGACACCCGGAGCAATAGAATGCCCATCAAAGGCTTGTTGCCACCGCGAGGAGTCTAAAAAAGCAGAAGCAAAGGCTCAAGGCTGCGCAAGACACACTCAGAATTAGATGGAGTAAAGTTCTCAACACAGCAGCGAAGTACGGCGGTAATCACCCCACCAAGAGCTACCCGAAGCGGAAGTTGCTACCTGAATTCGATGAGGAGACCTTAGATACCCTGCAACCAAAAACTAAAACGGCCATCTGGCCGGATAGACGACCTCACGACCAACATAGAACGGCAAACAACGCCGCACATAAGCCAATACGCGAACCACGCGAGGGCTCGCATCAAAAGGACGACGCAACCAGATCCATCTATGGACCACGCAAGCGCGCCCCAGCATACGATGCAACACAACAAACATCCGAACAACGCGGTACACCCAGATACAGGGGTGCCGCACACCCCCTATGTTTCATCGATGAGGTGTTGGACCATGAATTTCCAGAGGGATTCAAACCCGTAAACATAGAGGCATATGACGGAACAACAGACCCTGGGGTCTGGATTGAGGACTATATCCTCCATATCCATATGGCTCGAGGAGATGATCTCCATGCCATCAAGTATTTACCCCTCAAACTCAAAGGGCCAGCTCGGCACTGGCTTAAAAGCCTCCCCAAAAGCTCCATTGGAAGCTGGGAAGAGCTCGAAGATGCTTTTTGGGAAAATTTTCAAGGGACTTATGTCCGACCTCCGGACGCAGACGATTTGAGTCATATAACTCAACAGCCCGGAGAGTCAGCCCGAAAGCTTTGGAACAGGTTTCTCACTAAAAAGAATCAAATAGTCGACTGTGCGGACGCCGAAGCCTTGGCAGCTTTTAAGCATAGAGTCCGCGACGAATGGCTTGCCAGACACCTCAGCCAAGAAAAGCCGGGAACAATGGAAGCATTAACAAGCCTCATGACCCGCTTTTGCGTGGGTGAGGACAACTGGCTAGCCAGATGCAGCACCAACGACCCAAGTACATCTGAAGTTAGAGATGGAAATGGGAAATCACGACGCAGCAAAAATAATACGCACCAGAATAAAGAAGACAGCCCGAAGAACACGGCAGTAAACGCTGGATTCAGAAGCTCTCGACCAGGTCAGCAAAAGCCACCCTCTAAAGGCAGCAGAGACGAATTGTCCAGCTTAAACAAAATTTTGGACCAAATATGTCAGATCCATAGCACCCCTGGTAAACCCGCTAACCATACCCACAGACAATGTTGGGTTTTCAAGCAGTCCGGCAAGCTCAACGCCGTACACAAGGGGGAGGATACACCAAGCGAAGACGAGGATGAGCCTCTCAAGCAAAACACTGGGGAACAGAATAAATTTCCACCAGAAGTCAAAACAGTAAATGTGTTACACGTGATCAAGGGGAGAAACAAAGCGGCACTCCCAGAGAAATATGCCCAATGGCCTATCACCGCGGAGTCCTGCCACTGGTCGTTTCAACCGATCACTTTCGACCATCGGGATTACTCAGCAAGTATCCGGCGTGCAGGATGGGCTGCCTTGGTATTAGACCCAATAATTGACAGATACCATTTCACACGAGTCCTGATGGACGGTGGCAGCGGTCTAAACCTGATATATCAGGACACAATCCGCAAAATGGGGATAGACCTAACGAAAATTTGCCACAGCAATACTACCTTTAAAGGAGCAACGCCAGGCCCAGGGGCTCATTGCACGGGCTTCCTGCTACTAGAGGTTATATTTGGCTTCCCCGATAACTTCCGTAGCGAAAATTTAACATTCCACATTGCTCCGTTCCAAAGTGGCTATCAAGCACTACTTGGACGCGAAGCTTTCGCTCGCTTTAATGCAATACCGCATTACGCTTCCCTCACGCTTAAGATGCCCGGTCCACGTGGCACCATTACAGTGAACGGAAATATTGAGCGATCCTTGCGCGCCGAAGAGAGTGCGACTGCCTTTGCAGCCGCACACTAAAAATGGCCTCACCAACTAAAGCATCTGATAGGTCATCAAGACCACGGACACGGTTAGACGAGTCCGACGCAGCTATATGTCATTCACACAGGTTTGATAGGCCACACCCTTATTACAAATACAAGGGGCTCAACACGCGCAGACAAGTGGCAATTTTTACTCATCTTGAATTGTAAATGGTTTCTTTAAACCTACCTTTTTGCACGACAACTTTTCACCTAAGTTTCTCTCTTTTACAGATGACCATCGTGCTACACCCGTCCAGGATACGGTACAACGGAGACACATGCGCAGACGTGCAGCAGGGACCCGCTCCAAGGATTCTTTTTAGATTAAGACCCTGCATAAACCTTTTTTTACTATCTCTTGTTGATACACATCCCTCGGATTCTCAGTACTATTGAGAAGGATGCTGACGTCTTGGCATGTGGCCACGTCAGAATAATGCACGTACCTGGACACCAGGGGCTTCTTACAAAGGGCACTATTGAGGCCCGGTTTATACCATAAAAGACCGAATACCTTAGGGAGTGTTCGGCGTCGCGAGTTTGGCCTTATATGCATCAGCTCCGAATCATGTCTTTGGTCAAATGTTGGGTTTGCCCGGCTCCTATGTTTTGCTGCCTTACGTGCCGCTCTATCGGCTAAGGCGGCACCAGGAGAACTACTACGATTCTGCCCTGATTTATCCGGACGAGCACCTCAGTAGAGAAAGCCGAAAACTGACTGTCATGATATAGCGTGAGACTGGTCAACCACTTGATGACCTATCGGAATGTTAGAATTCGTCCGCTTTAATGAAGGGCCGTTTCCCGGCCAGGCATATACGCACCCCGAATTCAGATGAGTGCGGAGCCACCAGGGGCTATATAGTAGTCCCACTGTCAAACTCCTATGGCTAAGTGAAAGTGTTAAAGCATTATAGTCTGGTTGCCTATTTCGCTGCGCCATCACCTCCTTATTAGGACCAAGACATTGGATTAAGTGTGAATACACGTCTTCTGCGAACACCCCCGTATTATATGCGTGGGGGCTGAAGCCGATGACTGCAATCTTTCAGGTTATACACATGTATACATAAACGGCCGCACATGAGGCATCATATTACTTTTGGGCAAAAGTATAAATACAGCCTTAATAAAGTTCATAAAAACATTGTGTTTACAATGGGAATACATGTCACTCAAACATCATATTCTTTGAGCACTGGGCCTCTATCAAACGAGCGCCCTCAAGAACTTCTTCGAAATAGTGCTCGGCAGCCACTCGACCTATGGCCGAACCCTGCGCCGCAACAGTGGTAGCATCCATCTCTGCCCAGTATGCTTTGACACGGGCAAGGGCCATCCACGAGCCCTCTATACACGCCGACCTTTTCATCGCATTGATGCGCGGCACCGCTCCAAGGAACTGCTGCACTAAGCTGAAATAGCTCTTCGGCTTCGGTTTTTCCGGCCACAGATGATCTATGACAGACCTCATGGCGAGTCCGGACAACCTGTTGAGTTCGGCCCATTCGGCTAGGTGATCAGTCAATGGAAGCAGACGCTCTGGAATGTTAAACTGCGACCAGAACAACTTGTCCACTTCACGATCTGTTTGATATCGGAAGTATTCGGCCGCATCGACAGCGCTCGCCGCCAAGTCCATATATGCGTCTGCCGAACTCCACAGCCGATCCAGCGGGGCATACCGCGGATCTCCAAACTTCCTCCGCAGCAAAAAGGGCTTCCCAGCCGCAATATCCCTGGCTTCACGCAGCTCTTCCTTCTTTGCCCTCATAGCAGAGCAGGTGTCTCTGGTCGCCACCGCGGCCTTTTCAAGGTCAGCCGCCTTCGCTCGGTTTTCTTCTTCAAGGAGCTGGCAGCGGTCGGCAGTGTCTTTTAACTTTACATCCATCTTGGCCATTTTATCTTTGCTCTCGCAATGTGCAGCCTTTTCGGCTCTTAACTCTTCGTCCGCCTTTAAAGCGGCCACATTACTAATTCTTGCTTGTTCCTTGGCTCGGGCAAGTTCCGTCCGAAGGGTCTCCACGGTGGCAGCTCCATCCGCAGTCACAACATATTAAAGATACTGGCATTACGCTGCTCTTACTATGTGACATTCACCAGAAAACATTACTTACCCTGTGCCTCGTCAAGCCGCTTGTTAACAAGCTCGATGTCGGCATCTGCCGCATCCAGTTGCCGCTTTAGCTCGGCAAACTCATTAGTCCGGCTAGCCACCGGAGCTTCCACCACCTGCACAATAAAGGCGGTTTGGTTATTACCTGGGACTACGATCCTCTGTTCACCGCCGTTCTCGACGACAACCAGAGTCTCAGGGGCTGCTATCTACATAGGGCACACCTAAAAAAGTGCGGTACTATCAAAAAGTATATCATTTCACGTACCTTAAAGCCCGTCAGTAGACTCATAAAGGCTTGATGCAATCCGCTTTTGGTGGACGAAATTCTTTCCGTCACTATACCCATCAACGTACGGTGTTCTTCTGAGATGGCCGCTCGCTCCAACAGCTCCCTCAGTACGTCCGACCGCATACCAGACGGTGCCGGACTCTTTTGTTTGCTCTCTTCAAGAGCCGGACGCTGGGGACTTCGGGTGACTATAGGATTATCTTTTGGCCTCACCGGATCCGGAGAGGCCCTCCGTGACGACACTTCAAGGTCGCCCGCTTCTTGAGCGAAGGAGTCCGGGGGAGGCGTTTCGCTCTCCATCATCTCCGGAAGATCCCCCGAAGACGAGCTCTGCTGAGAAGGGCTAAGATCCGAACTGCAAGATAAACGCTTCAGTCATTTTCCTCAGAGGTAAGGTAGTATATCTCCACTATTAAAGTACTTTTTGATTACTTACAGCTCTTTGGAGGGCTGATCCTCGCGCGGACCTTGTGCGGCAAAAGCACCCTCCAAGGCAGGACCCTTTGGTGGAGACTTCTTCTCCCGTTTGGAAGCCTCGGTTTTCGGATCTTCAGAGGCAGTCCTCTTCCTTCCCCGAAGCGAGAGAAGGTCAGATCCTTCCCCTTGGTTATCCTCCTTCACAGAGGCGCTCATTCCCTCGGTTGGAATTGGTAGCGATGGGGGCCTGCTTTCGACCCCATTGTTCCCCCCTTTATCTTCCTTTGAGGGCTCCGGGCAAGGTGCTAGCTCGAGCATCTTTTCCAGTACCGGATTCTCCAAACCCTCAGGAAGGGGGGCCGAACACGGAATCATCTTCGCCCTTGTTAGCCAGTCCTGGTCAAAGAGCGATTTCTCAGAATGACGTCATGGTAAATGAAAGACGGTGTGTTCGGCTAAAGGATTACTTACTTGGTCGGTGGTACGGTTGCTGCTCAGGCCCACGTCCTTGGTAGTATCCGGACACTCTACTTGGGGTCCGAAGAATGATTTGTACATCTCCTCGTGCGTCAGGCCAAGGAAATTCTGAATAGTGCGTGGCCCTTCTAGGTTGAACTCCCACATGCGGAGGGGCCGACGTTTGCAAGGTTGGACTCGACGAACCAGCATGACTTGCACCACCGTAACCAGACTGAAATCTCCTTTGAAGAGATCTTGAATGCGGCTCTGCAGTATAGGCACGTCCTTGGCTGGACCCCAGCTCAGTCCTCTGCTAATCCATGACATCAGTTGTGGTGGAGGACCCGAGCGGAAAGCAGGGGCAGCCACCCACTTGGCACTTCTGGGAGCTGTGATGTAAAACCACTCCCGTTGCCATAATCCGGACACCTCTGGAAAGGAACCTTTTGGCCATGGAGCTCCTGCTATCTTGCTTATTAATGCGCCTCCACACGCTGCATACTGCCCCTCGACCATCTTCGGCTTCACGTCAAAAGTCTTGAGCCACAGGCTGAAGTGAGGGGTAATGCGGAGGAAGGCCTCACACACGACAATGAATGCCGAGATGTGGAGAAAGGAGTCCAGGGCTAGATCGTGAAAATCTAGCCCATAATAGAACATCAAACCCCTAACAAAGGGATCCAGGGTGAGGCCTAGACCTCGGAGGAGGTGGGAGATGAACACAACATTCTCGTTGGGTTCAGGAGTAGGGACGACCTGCCCTCGAGCAGGCAGCCGATGCGAAACCTCGACAGTCAGGTATCTGGCCTCCCTCAACTTCTTGATATCCTCTTCCATAACGGAGGAGGGCATCCACCGGCCTTGAAGGCTAGATCCAGACATGATTGAAGGTCCGAAGCACCTGACCTGGGCTTTGGGTGTTAGAACTCGAGGTGGGGGAAGGATTCGATTGAGCACGGGAGGGAAAAAAGTAAAAGCCTTGTCCCTTTGTAAAGAGGGTGAATATCAAGCGTCCTCTCCGTAGCCGTTTGGGACTTGCCTATAATCTAGGAGTCCTAGACACGGTTGGGTTACCCACGCCCGTATTGATGAGAATCCCGTAATAAGGGGAGCATGATCTCTGCTTTGACAAGACGTGTCAAAAAACTGCCTCGCGTTATGTGCGTGGCTAGTTAAAGGAAATGGTTCGAATAATCACCGGGCCATGGCCTAACGTCATATTGCCAAGGCAAGTCAGCAGATTAGATTTGTGGAAATATTATTCTCTCTGCGATGGAATGTGGAACTTATTTTGTAGGATCGGACAATATCCTTGTATTCAAATTCTTCCGTGGTGTATTCGAAGGAGGAACCCACCTTGCAATGCCGAAGACAATACTGCGCGCCGGACTCATCGTCATTGATGCCTGGTTCAGGGTCTACTGAGGGAGTCCTGGATTAGGGGGTCTCCGGACAGCCGGACTATATCCTTTGGCCGGACTGTTGGACTATGAAGATACAAGATTGAAGACTTCGTCTCGTGTACGGATGGGACTCTACTTGGCGTGGAAGGCAAGCTAGGCAATATGGATATGGATATCTCCTCCTTTGTAACTGACCTTGTGTAACCCTAACCCTCTCTGGTGTCTATATAAACCGGAGGGTTTTAGTCCATAGGACATAACAAAAGACATACAATCATACCATAGGCTAGCTTCTAGGGTTTAGCCTCTCCGATCTCATGGTAGATCAACTCTTGTAATACCCATATCATCAAGAATAAATCAAGCAGGACGTAGGGTTTTACCTCCATCAAGAGGGCCTGAACCTGGGTAAAACATCGTGTTCCCTGCCTCCTATTACCATCCGCCTTAGACGCACAGTTTGGGACCCCCTACCCGAGATCCGCCGGTTTTGACACCGACAACGTGTGTAGAAAAAGGTTAAACCTTGTCCCTATATAAGGGCGGCCGAAACTATGCGCCCCCACTAGCCTGGTAAAACTCGCTTCTCACCCAAGCACCATAATCGATGGCGCGGTTGGGTTACCCACGCCCATATTGATGAGAATCCCGTAATAAGGGGTACACGATCTCTGCTTTGACAAGACGTGTCAAGAAACTGCCTCGCGTTATGTGCGGGGCTAGTTAAAGGAAACAATTCGAATAATCACCGGGCCATGGCATAATGTCATGTTACCAAAACAAGCCAGTAGATTGGATTTGTGGAAATATTATTCTCTCTATAGTGGTATGTGGAACTTATTTTGCAAGGTCGGACACTATCCTTGTATTCAAATTCTTCCTGGTGTATTCGGAGGAGGAACCCGCCTTGCAATGACGAAGACAATACTGCTGGCCGGACTCATCGTCATTGAAGCCTGGTTTAGGGGCTACTGAGGGAGTCCTAGATTAGGGGGTCTCCGGACAGCCGGACTATATCCTTTGGCCGGATTGTTGGACTATGAAGATACAAGATTGAAGACTTCGTCTCGTGTCCGGATAGGAGTCTACTTGGTGTGGAAGGCAAGCTAGGCAATACGGATATGTATATCTCCTCCTTTGTAACCGACCTTGTGTAACCCTAGCCCTTTCCGGTGTCTATATAAACCGGAGGGTTTTAGTCCGTAGGACAACATACAATCATACCATAGGATAGCTTCTAGGGTTTAGCCTCTCCGATCTCGTGGTAGATCTACTCTTGTAATACTCATATCATCAAGAATAAATCAAGCAGGACGTAGGGTTTTACCTCCATCAAGAGGGCCCGAACCTGGGTAAAACATTGTGTCCCCTGCCTCCTGTTACCATCCGCCTTAGACGCACAGTTCGGGACCCCCTACCCGAGATCCGCTAGTTTTGACACCGACACTTACCATTGAGGAATGCACTTTTCACATCCATTTGATATAGAGTGATATCATGATGGTTAGCATAAGCAAGTAATATGCGAATAGCCTCAAGTCTAGCAACAGGTGCAAAAGTTTCATCGAAATCAATTCCTTCAACCTGTGTGTAGCCTTGAGCTACAAGCCATGCCTTATTCCTTACCACAAGGCCGTTTTCGTCTTGCTTGTTGCGATAGATCCATTTTGTGCCAATGATATTGTGCTTACGAGGATCTGGATGTTTGACCAGTTCCCAGGCATTGTTGAGCTCGAACTAATGTAATTCTTCTTGCATGGCCTGAATCCACTCAGACTCCAGAAATGCTTCATCAACCTTAGTGGGCTCTGTGATAGAGACAAAAGCATAGTGCCCACAAAAGTTAGATAAATGTGAAGCTTTTGAGCGTGTGAGAGGACCTGGTGCTTTAATGTCATTGATGATCTTTTCAACTTGCACTTCTTTTGCAATGCGAGGATGAGCTGGTTGTCATTGAGGAACTTGATCAGCATTTTATTCAGCACCATTTTCTTCAGTATTTTCTTCAGGTGCATTAGCTCGACGTTCTTCATGTTCTGGAATGAATTCTTTAGCAGATTCTTCAGTAGGAATGACATCCTCAGTAGCCTTGAACTTGATAGTTTCCTCAGGTGCTGGTTCATATTGGGTTTCTTGTCAGTGAGGAGTTCATAGGGAGTCTTTTTGAAGAATTTGTGAAGATATACTCTATTGATGATGTGGCACGTAGTATCAATTGCATCAATCCAGAAACGATGAGGTGTCTTGTATTCATCAAGCATAGTGCGATCCATCTCAACAAGAGTTCTATTCTTGCGCTCCACGACGCCATTCTGCTAAGGAGTATAAGGAGAAGATAACTCATGAGTGATACCAAGTTCATCAAGATAGTCATGAAGACCAGAATTCTTGAACTCAGTTCCATTTGTCACTTCTGATGTGCTTGATCTTCACACCAAAGTTGGTTGAAGCCCTCGAGGAAAATCGTTTGAAGACTTCCAGCACTTCATGTTTGTAAGTGACAATGTGTACCCATGTGTAACGAGAGTAATCATCAACAATAACAAAGCCATATAGAGATGCATCATTTGTAACAGCAGAATAATGATTAGGGCCAAAAAGATCCATATGAAGCAATTCAAATGGTCAAGTGGTAGTCATGATTGTCTTCGCTAGATGCTTGGCCTTGGTCATCTTTCCAGCTTCACAGGCTCCGCACAAGTGATCCTTGAGGAATTTGACATTCTCAATGCCAATGACACGCTTCTTCTTCGCAAGCGTGTGAAAATTCCTCATGCCTGCATGACCAAGTCGTCGATGCCAGAGCCAGCCTTCTAAAGGTTTTGCAAGTAGGCACACGGCTGGTTGTGGTCCTGTAGAGAAACCAACAATATACAAGTCTCCTCTCCTAAAGCCTTCGAAGACTTTGGAATTGTCAGCTTCCATAAGCACAACACAATGGTACTTTGCAAAGACAACAACCATATCAAGATCGCAAAGCATTGAGACGGACATGAGGTTGTATCCTAAGGACTCGACAAGCATGACTTTGTCCATGTGTCAATACTTTGTGATCGCAACCTTACCTAGACCCAATACCTAACTTTTGCCTTTGTCAGCGAAGATGATATGCTTCAGATGCGATGGTGATAAGGGAGCATCCATAAATAGATTTTTGTCACCAGTCATGTGATTTGTACATCCACTATCGAGGACCCACTCAGTGGTTTTGGGTTGATCATCCTGCAGATGAATTAGTGCAACTTACGAACTCATATAGTTCATCAGTGAAGAATAATATGACATCAATTCATCAGATCAATTTCATCAAGCAAGAGAACAAATAAAGCAGTATGATGACGTGAGAAATGAAAGTTCATTTCTTCATGATTAGCCTGCGTCCTTTCAGGCACTCTCAGGTCTCTAGCAAATTCTCCAGACGATTACGTTCGTCTGGAGACCTGACCCTGCAGAAGAGATTAGTTCTTTTTCTTCACCACCCACATCTGAAGGGGTGGCAAAGAGTTCATCACTCTGCGAGCTCCATATGAGAAAGGTGGCATAGACGCCAACCCACTTCGTTTCACATAAGAGGGGTTAGGATAAGCATATGAATAAGTAGAGAAATTCTTCGAGGACTTATGAACATAATGATTAGAAGAATAATGCTCATATTCATAGCCCTTAGCTCTTCCCTACGAAACAGAGTTGTTAGCACGATGATATTCATATGAGGACTTTGATCCTTTTAAGGAATTTGGTCCATATGAAGAATTTGACTTGGGGTTCCTATTCTTCACAGGTGGTGTCCTGAGGACATTCACCTAAAGACTTTCAAGGCACCTTTTGGGAACCCAGATTTTCTTCATAGGAGGACCGTTCCTGCAGTTAGTGCCAACATATCTAGCAAATGTTTCACCATTCTGATTTTTGAACAATTTATAGTTGGAGTCAAATGACTCATCATCAGAACGAGGAGATTCACACGCAAAGCCAGATAAGTTAGATGGATCAACTGGAGGTCTCTTTGAGCAACCCATGAGGTTTTGGGGTACTGCTCAGGCTTCCAATATGTACCATCATCATTGAGTTTCCTCTCGAAGGCAATACCCTCTTTCCTAGGGTTCTTGTTGAGGATCTGCTTTTTAAGCACATCACAAAGAGTCTGATGCCCTTTGAGACTTTTGTACATGCCTGTCATGTACAATTCCTTCAGCCCTGCATCTTCAATGATACTAGCAATGTCCTCAGATGAGGAATTAGTGATAGCAGAGGCAGGTGAAGAATTTGAAACATTAGCAGCATTTGAACATTCAGGTGAAGAATTAGCAGATTCACGTTCAATGCACTTCAAGCATGGAGGAACAAATTCTTCCTGAGAAGCGCTGATTTGTTGAGCAAGTAATGAATCACGCTCCTTTTGAAGTTCTTCATAACTCACTCTTAGCTTTTCAAGATCTTGCTTTCTTTGAAGAAATTCATATGAAAGCTTCTCATGATCAGATAAGAGAGTGTTATGATGACCTTGAAGGGTGTCAAACTTAGACTGAAGCCTCTGAAGAATCTCAGCCAAAGCTTTGGACTGATCCATTTCTTCTCCCAACATATCATCAGTCTTATTTAGCATGTATTGAACTTTTTCCAAAGCTCTTTGCTGTTTAGTGGCAAGGGAAGCAAGTTTGACATAGCTGGGTCCAAATTCATCACCAGATTCATCATCACTGGATTCAGATAGATAGCATTCAGTTACCTTAGCATCTTTTGCCATAAGGCATGATGTAGAAGATGATGATTCTGATTCGAATGTCATCGCTTTGAGAGATTCCTTGAAGTCCTCAAACCAAGGATCATGACGGATTCGATGACCTTCATAGACCTCAGAGAGACGATCCCAGATAAACTTCGCATGATCGAGATACATGATATTCCTGAACTAATTTTGAGACAGACATGAGCAGATGACATCCTTCGTCGTGAGGTTGAGAAGAGTGTACTTGTGAATGTCATCAGCTTCCGCCATCTTGCACAGATCGGTCAGACCAATCTCAGTGATGGTCCACAACTTGTTGTTCATTGCCATGAGTCGCTTCTTCATCATGGCCTTCCACTTGGGATACTCATGACCGTCAAAGATAGGGCATGACACAGTCTTCATTCCTGTGGTCGACATAACTAAAACTCCAGGCGGTTAAACCAAAATCACACACAACAAGGGAGTACCTTGCTCTGATACCAATTAAAAGTGTGTTATATCGACTAGAGGGGGGTGAATAGGCGATTTTTATGAATTCTTCACTGAGGAATTTGCAGGTGAGGAAATTCCTTAGCGAAGAACTACTAGCAGCGGAATAAGTACTCAAAAGTAAACATAACAGAGCACAAGCATAGTCATCATGATGAAATGAAAACAAGCACAGAGTACAGAAAGCGTAAACACAGGATAACACAGGATGAAGACAAACAGACTGAAGAAATTGAACCGAGGAAATTGAGAAAGTCTTCAGTCAAAGTCTTCAAACACAGATACGAACAAGCACTCAACACAGTTATGAGGAAATGAAAGAGTTGAGGAAATAGAACCAGTGAGCTTGGTGAAGACAATGATTTGGTAGACCAGTTCCAACTGCTCTCTCAGTTGTACATCTGGTTGGAGCGGCTAGGTATTAAAACCTGAGGACACACAGTCCTCACCGTATTCTCCTTGAGCTAAGGTCAGACAGACCTCGCCCAATCACTCGAGGTAAGTCTTCAAGTGACTTTCAAACCTTCACAGACTTGGTCACTCGGCGATCCACAATTTCTCTGAATGCTCTAGACCTTGACGCCTAACCGTCTGGAAGAAGCACAGTCTTCAAAGGTAACAAGCGTCGGATCCATGCAGGATCAATCTCTTCAGTGATGCTCAATCACTTGGGGTTTGTAAGTGTTCGGGTTTGTGTTTTCCTCACTTGATGATTTTCGCTCAAAGTCCTTGGAGGATGGGATGCTCTCAAATGACAAGTGTCAGTTTCTCTCAGAGCAGCCAACCAGCTAGTGGTTGTAGGGGGCGGCTATTTATAGCCTAGGGAGTAGCCTGACATGATAAGACATAAATGCCCTTCAATGATATGACCGTTAGGTGGGTAGATATTTTGGGACAGCTGGCACAAGGCACAACAACGGTTGGAAATCTGAGTATCAAATTCCTCAGGGCTATCATGTTCCTCACTGTGTAGGCAATCCACACTAGAAAATTCCTAACTCCTCAGTCAGAACAAATTCCTCAGAGACCAGAAGAACTTCTTCTCTATCACTGAAGAATATGACTGAACTGTATGAGATTTCCAATGGCTTCACTCGAAGGGATTGGTAGGTGTAGGATTTTGAGTTGAGCATCACATGGAAATGTTTCCTTAGTATTTCCTCGACCCCCTTTAACAGTACGGTGTTTCCTATGACTCAAGAAAGAGAAAATGAAACTACGAAAACAAAAGTCTTCATGCTTTATGTTCCTCGAATGAATACCAAGTCTTTAGGATTGCACCAATTTCTTCACTTTCAAAGTCTTCAGAAAGTCTTCAGAAATTCAAAGTCTTCAGTCGAAGAACTTCATTTTTAGGGGTCGACTTTCTCTGTAAATATCAAACTCCTCATAGACTTATAGACCTGTGTACACTCAAAAACACATTAGTCCCTTAACCTATAAGTCTTCAATACACCAAAATCACTAAGGGGCACTGATGCACTTACAGATATGCGACTAGGTGAGCAATCTATTGAAGGAAATATGACCTAGCGGCAATAATAAAGTTGTTATTTTATATTTCCTTATTCATGATAAAGGTTTATTATTCATACTAGAATTGTATTGACCGGAACCTTAATACATGTGTGAATACATAAACAAATACCATGTCCCTAGTAAGCCTCTACTAGACTAGCTCGTTGATCAAAGATGGTTAAGGTTTCCCAACCATAGACATGTGTTGTCATTTGATAATGGGATCACATCATCAGGAGACTGATGTGATGGACAAGTCCCATCCGTTAGCTTAGCATAATGATCGTCCAGTTTGTTGCTATTGCTTTCTTCATGTCAAATACATATTCCTTCAACTATGAGATTATGCAACTCCCGGATACCGAAGGAATGCCTTGTGTGCTATCAAACGTCACAATGTAACTGGGTGATTATAAAGATGCTCTACAGGTATCTCCAAAGGTGTTTGTTGATTTGGCATAGATCAAGATTAGGATTTGTCACTCGGACTATCGGAGAGGTATCTCTGGGCCCTCTCGGTAATACACATCATAAGCTTGCAAGCAAATGACTAAGGAGTTAGTCACGAGGTGATGAATTATGGAACGAGTAAAGAGACTTGCCGGTAACGAGATTGAACCAAGTATAAATATACCGACGATCGAATCTTGGGCAAGTAACATACTAATGGACAAAGGTAATTACGTATGTTGTCATAACGGTTCGACCGATAAAGATCTTCGTAGAATATGTAGGAGACAATATGGGCATCCAGGTTCAGCTATTGGTTATTAACCAGAGAGGTGTCTCGGTCATGTCTACATAGTTCTCGAAATCATAGGGTCCACACGCTTAATGTTCGATGATGATATAGTATTATATGAGTTATGTGATTTGGTGACCGAATGTCGTTCAGAGTCCCGGATGAGATCACGGACATGATGAGGAGTCTCGAAATGGTCGAGAGGTAAAGATTGATATATAGGACGATGGTATTCAGTCACTTGAAGTATTTCAGGGGTTAGCGGGTACTTATCGGGTCACCGGAAGGGGTTTCGTGCATCGCCGACAAAAGATATGGGCCTTATGGGCCAAGAGGGGAAACACACCAGCCACAAGGGGCTGGTGCTGTTGGGGAACGTAGCAGAATTTTAAAATTTTCTACGCACCACCAAGATCAATCTATGGAGTCATCTAGCAACGAGGGAGAGAGGAGTGCATCTACATACCCTTGTAGATCGCGCGCGGAAGCGTTCAAGAGAACGGGGTTGATGGAGTCGTACGCGATGTGATCCAAATCACCGATGACCTAGTGCCAAACGGACGGCACCTCCGTGTTCAACACATGTACGGTTGGGAAGACGTCTCCTCCTTCTTGATCTAGCAAGGGGGAAGGAGAGGTTGATGAAGATCCAGCAGCACGATGGCATGGTGGTGGATGCAGCAGGATCCCGGCAGGGCTTCGCCAAGCACAAGCGTGGAGGAGAGGTGTTACGGAGGGAGAGGGAGGCGCCAAGAGCAAGGGGGTGTGGCTGCCCTCCCTTCCCCCCTCTTTATATAGGGGCCTTGGGGGGGCGCCGGCCCTAGGAGATGGATCTCC
>NC_041392.1:446442557-446469464 GCF_002162155.2 Triticum dicoccoides
CCACCCCTAGGGTTTCCCAACCCTAGGTGCAGGGGAGGCCCAAAGAGGGGCGCACCAGCGCACTAGGGGCTGGTTCCCCTCCCAACTCAGCCCATGGCGCCCTCCGGGATAGGTGGCCCCACCCGGTGGACCCCCGGGACCCTTCCGGTGGTCCCGGTAGAATACCGGTGACCCCTGAAACCTTCCCGATGGCCGAAACTGGACTTCCTATATATAAATCTTTACCTCCGGACCATTCCGGAACTCCTCGTGACGTCCGGGATCTCATCCGGGACTCCGAACAACTTTCGGGTTACTGCATACTAATATCTCTACAACCCTAGCGTCACCGAACCTTAAGTGTGTAGACCCTACGGGTTTGGGAGACATGCAGACATGACTGAGATGCCTCTCCGGTCAATAACCAACAACGGGATCTGGATACCCATGTTGGCTCCCACATGCTCCATGATGATCTCATTGAATGAACCACGACGTCGAGGATTCAATCAATCCGTATACAATTCCCTTTGTCAATCGGTACGTTACATGCCTGAGACTCGATCATCGGTATCCCAATACCTCGTTCAATCTCGTTACTGGCACATTACTTTACTCGTGCCGTAATGCATGACCTGTGATCAACCACTTGGTCACATTGAGCTCATTATGATGATGCATTATCGAGTGGGCCCAAAGATACCTCTCCGCCATACGGAGTGACAAATCCCAGTCTCGATTCGTGCCAACCCAACAGACACTTTCAGAGATACCTGTAGTGTACCTTTATAGTCACCCAGTTACGTTGTGATGTTTGGCACACCCAAGGCACTCCTATGGTATCCGGGAGTTGCATAATCTCATGGTCTAAGGAAATGATACTTGACATTCGGAAAAGCTACAGCAAACGAACTACACGATCTTTGAGCTATGCTTAGGATTGGGTCTTGTCCATCACAGCATTCTCCTAATGATGTGATCCCGTTATCAATGACATCCAATTTCCATAGTCAGGAAACCATGACTATCTTTTGAACAATGAGCTAGTCAACTAGAGGCTCACTAGGGACGTGTTGTGGTCTATGTATTCACACATGTATTACGATTTCCGGTAACACAATTATAGCATGAACAATAGACAATTATCATGAACAACTTGATCTGAAGTTTCATGGTCATCATCATTAACTTCCTCTCTAGTCAGTGCAGGCACCTCAGGAACATTTTCTTGAGCAGCGCCACTAACCGGTTCAAGAGGTAATACTTCATCAAGTTCTACTTTCCTCCCACTTATTTCTTTCGAGAGAAACTCTTTCTCTAGAAAGGACCCATTCTTGGCAACAAAGATCTTGCCTTCGGATCTGAGCTAGAAGGTATGCCCAATAGTTTCTTTAGGGTATCCTATGAAGACACATTTTTCCGATTTGGGTTCGAGCTTTTTAGGTTGGAGTTTCTCGACATAAGCATCACATCCCCAAACCTTCAGAAACGACAGCTTAGGTTTCTTGCCAAACCATAATTCATACGGTGTCATCTCAACGGATTTCGACGAAGCCCTATTTAAAGTGAATGCGGCAGTCTCTATAGCATACCCCCAAAAAGATAGCGGTAGATCGGTAAGAGACATCATAGATCGTACCATATCCAATAGGGTGCGATTACAACGTTCGGACACACCATTACGCTATGGTGTTCCAGGTGGCGTGAGTTGTGAAACTATTCCACAGTTCCTTAAGTGCGTGCCAAACTCGTGACTCAAATATTCTCCCCCACGATCTGATCGTAAGAACTTGATTTTCCTGTCATGTTGATTCTCAACCTCACTCTGAAATTCCTTGAACTTTTCAAAGGTCTCAGACTTGTGTTTCATTAAGTAGACATACCCATATCTACTCAAGTCATCAGTGAGGGTGAGAACATAACGATAGCCACCGCGAGCCTCAACACTCATTGGACCGCACACATCGGTATGTATGATTTCCAATAAGTTGGTTGCTCGCTCCATTGTTCCTGAGAACGGAGTCTTGGTCATTTTACCCATGAGGCATGGTTCGCACGTGCCAAATGATTCGTAATCAAGAGACTCCAAAAGCCCTAGGGGGCGCCGGCCCTAGGAGATGGGATCTCCAAGGGGGGCGGCGGCCAAGGGGGGTGGAGTGCCTCCCAAGCCAAGTGGGTGCCCCCACCCCTAGGGTTTCCAACCCTAGGCGCAGGGGAGGCCCAAGGGGAGCGCACCAGCCCACTAGGGGCTGGTTCCCCGCCCACTTTTGTCCATGGGGCCCTCCGGGATAGGTTGCCCACCCGGTGGACCCCCGGGACCCTACCGATGGTCCCGGTACAATACTGATTACCCCCGAAACTTTCCCGATGGCCGAAACTTGACTTCCTATATATAAATCTTCACCTCCGGACCATTCCGGAACTCCTTGCGACGTCCAGGATCTCATCCGAGACTCTGAACAACTTTCGGGTTACCGCATACTAATATCTCTACAACCCTAGCGTCACCGAACCTTAAGTGTGTAGACCCTACGGGTTCGGGAGACACGTAGACATGACCTAGACGACTCTCCGGTCAATAACCAACAGCGGGATCTGGATACCCATGTTGGCTCCCACATGTTCCACGATGATCTCATCGGATGAACCACGATGTCGAGGATTCAATCAATCTCGTATTCAACTCCCTTTGTCAATCGGTATGTTATTTGCCCGAGATTCGATCGTTGGTATTCCAATACCTCGTTCAATCTTGTTACTGGCAAGTCACTTTACTCGTTCCGTAACACATCATCCCATGACCAACCCTTAGTCACATTGAGCTCATTACAATGATGTTTTACCGAGTGGGCCCAGAGATACCTCTCCATCATGCAGAGTGACAAATCCCAGTCTCGATTCGTGCCAACCCAACAGACACTTTCGGAGATACCCGTAGTGCACCTTTATAGTCACCCAGTTACGTTGTGACGTTTGGCACACCCAAAGAATTCCTAGGGAGTTGCACAAAATCTCATGGTCTAAGGAAATGATACTTGACATTAGAAAAGCTTTAGCATACGAACTACACGATCTTGTGCTATGCTTAGGATTGGGTCTTGTCCATCACATCATTCTTCTAATGATGTGATCCCATTATCAATGACATCTAATGTCCATAGTCAGGAAACCATGACTATCTGTTGATCAATGAGCTAGTCAACTAGAGGCTCACTAGGGACATGTTGTGCTCTATATATTCACACATGTATTACGATTTCCGGATAACACAATTATAGCATGAACAATAGACAATTATCATGAACAAGGAAATATAATAATAACCATTTTATTATTGCCTCTAGGGCATATTTCCAACAGTATACCACTTGCACTAGAGTCAATAATCTAGTTACATTGTGATGAATCGAACACCCATAGAGTTCTGGTGTTGATCATGTTTTGCTCGAGGAAGAGGTTTAGTCAACGGATCTGCGACATTCAGGTCCGTATGCACTTCGCAAATATCTATGTCTCCATTTTGAACATTTTCACGAATGGAGTTGAAGCGATGCTTGATATGCATGGTCTTCCTGTGAAACCTAGGCTCCTTGGCAAGGGCAATAGCTCCAGTGTTGTCACAGAAGAGAGTTATCGGGCCCGACGCATTGGGAATAACTCCTAGGTCGGTAATGAACTCCTTCACCCATGCTTCTTGTGCTGCCTCCGAGGCTGCCATGTACTCCGCTTCACATGTAGATCCCGCCATGACGCTTTGCTTGCAACTGCACTAGCTGATTGCCCCACCACTCAAAATATACACGTATCCGGTTTGTGACTTAGAGTCATCCAGATCTGTGTCGAAGCTAGCATCGACGTAACCCTTTACGACGAGCTCTTCGTCACCTCCATAGACGAGAAACATATCCTTAGTCCTTTTCAAGTACTTCAGGATATTCTTAACCGCTGTCCAGTGTTCCATGCCGGGATTCCTTTGGTACCTTCCTACCAAACTTACAGCAAGGTTTACATCAGGTCTGGTACACAGCATGGCATACATGATAGACCCTACGGCCGAGGCATAGGGGACGACACTCATCTTTTCTCTATCTTCTGCCGTGGTCGGGCATTGAGCTGTGCTCAATATCACACCTTGCAATACAGGCAAGAACCCCTTCTTGGACTGATCCATATTGAACTTCTTCAATATCTTATCAATGTATGTGCTTTGTGAAAGACCAATGAGGTGTCTATATCTATCTCTATAGATCTTGATGCCTAATATATAAGCAGCTTCTCCAAGGTCCTTCACTGAAAAACACTTGTTCAAGTAGGCCTTTATGCTTTCCAAGAATTTTATATCATTTCCCATCAATAGTATGTCATCCACATACAATATGATAAATGCTACGGAGCTCCCACTCACTTTCTTGTAAACGCAGGCTTCTCCATAAGTCTACATAAACCCAAACGCTTTGATCATCTCATCAAAACGAATGTTCCAACTCCGAGATGCTTGCACCAGCCCATAGATTGAGCGTTGGAGCTTGCACACCTTGTTAGCATTCTTAGGATCGACAAAACCTTCCGGCTGCATCATATAAAATTCTTCCTTAAGGAAACCATTAAGGAATGCCGTTTTGACGTCCATTTGCCATATCTCATAATCATAGAATGCGGCAATTGCTAACATGATTCAGACGGACTTCAGCTTCGCTACGGGTGAGAAAGTCTCATCTTAGTCAACCCCTTGAACTTGTCGATAACCCTTAGCGACAAGCCAAGCTTTATAGATGGTTATATTACCATCCGCGTCTTTCTTCTTCTTAAAGATCCATTTATTTTCTATGGCTCGCCGATCAATGGGCAAGTCAGTCAAAGTCCATACTTCGTTTTCATACATGGATCCTATCTCAGATTTCATGGCTTCCAGCCATTTGTCGGAATCTGGGCCCGCCATCGCTTCTTCATAGTTGAAAGGTTCACCATTGTCCAACAACATGATTTCCAGGATAGGGTTGCCGTACCACTCTGGTGCGGAACGCGTCCTTGTGGACCTTCGAAATTCAGTAGCAACTTGATCTGAAGTTTCATGATCATCATCATTAACTTCCTCCCTAGTCAGTGCAGACACCTCAGGAACAATTTCTTGAGTTGCGCCACTCTCCGGTTCTAGAGGTAATACTTCATCAAGTTCTACTTTCCTCCCACTTACTTCTTTTGAGAGAAACTCTTTCTCTAGAAAGGATCCATTCTTGGCAACAAATGTCTTGCCTTCGGATCTAAGATAGAAGGTATACCCAATAGTTTCTTTAGGGTATCCTATGAAGACGCATTTTTCCGATTTGGGTTCGAGCTTTTTAGGTTGAAGTTTCTCGACATAAGCATCACATCCCCAAACCTTCAGAAACGACAGCTTAGGTTTCTTGCCAAACCATAATTCATACGGTGTCATCTCAACGGATTTCGACGGAGCCCTATTTAAAGTGAATGCGGCAGTCTCTATAGCATACCCCCAAAAAGATAGCGGTAGATCGGTAAGAGACATCATAGATCGTACCATATCCAATAGGGTGCGATTACGACGTTTGGACACACCATTATGCTATGGTGTTCCAGGTGGCGTGAGTTGTGAAACCATTCCACAGTTCCTTAAGTGCGTGCCAAACTCGTGACTCAAATATTCTCCCCCACGATCTGATCGTAAGAACTTGATTTTCCTGTCATGTTGATTCTCAACCTCACTCTGAAATTCCTTGAACTTTTCAAAGGTCTCAGACTTGTGTTTCATTAAGTAGATATACCCATACCTACTTAAGTCATCAGTGAGGGTGAGGACATAACGATAGCCACCGCGAGCCTCAACGCTCATTGGACCGCACACATCAGTATGTATGATTTCCAATAAGTTGGTTGCTCGCTCCATTGTTCCAGAGAATGGAGTCTTGGTCATTTTACCCATGAGGCATGGTTCGCACGTGTCAAATGATTCATAATCAAGAGACTCCAAAAGTCCATCTGCATGGAGTTTCTTCATGCGTTTGACACCAATGTGACCAAGGCGGCAGTGCCACAAGTATGTGGGACTATCGTTATCAACCTTACATCTTTTGGCATTCACATTATGAATGTGTGTAGCATCACGTTCGAGATTAAATAAGAATAAACCATTGACCAGCGGGGCATGACCATAAAACATGTCTCTCATATAAATAGAACAACCATTATTCTCAGATTTAAATGAGTAGCCATCTCGCATTAACGAGATCCAAATACAATGTTCATGCTCAAAGCTGGTACTAAATAACAATTATTGAGGTTTAAAACTAATCCCGTAGGTAAATGCAGAGGTAGCGTGCCGACGGCGATCACATCGACCTTGGAACCATTCTCAACGCGCATCGTCACCTCATCCTTTGCCATTCTCCGTTTATTCCGTAGTTCCTGTTTTGAGTTACAAATATGAGCAACTGCACTGGTATCAAATACCCAGGAGCTACTACGAGCGCTGGTAAGGTACACAACAATAACATGTATATCACATATACCTTTGGTATTGCCGGCATTCTTTTCCGCTAAGTACTTGGGGCAGTTCCGCTTCCAGTGACCGTTTCCCTTGCAATAAAAGCACTCAGTCTCAGGCTTGGGTCCATTCTTTGACTTCTTCCTGGCAGCTTGCTTACCGGGCGCGGCAACTCCCTTGCCGTCCTTCTTGAAGTTCTTTTTACCCTTGCCTTTCTTGAACTTAGTGGTTTTATTCACCATCAACACTTGATGTTCCTTTTTGATTTCCACCTCCGCTGATTTCAGCATTGAATATACCTCGGGAATGGTCTTTTCCATACCCTACATATTGAAGTTCATCACAAACCTCTTGTAGCTAGGTGGGAGCGACTGAAGGATTCTGTCAATGACCGCATCATTCGGGAGATTAACTCCTAGCTGAGACAAGCGGTTATGCAGCCCATACATTTTGAGTATGTGCTCGCTGACAGAACTGTTCTCCTCCATCTTACAACTGTAGAACTTGTCGGAGACTTCATATCTCTTGACCCGGGCGTGAGCTTGGAAAACCATTTTCAGCTCTTGGAACATCTCATATGCTCTGTGTTGCTCAAAACACTTTTGGAGCTCCGGTTCTAAGCTGTAAAGCATGCCGCACTGAACCAGGGAGTAATCATCACTACGTGTCTACCAAGCGTTCATAACTTCTTGTTCTGCAGGGAAAATAGGTGCTTCACCTAGAGGTGCATCAAGGACATATGCCTTCCTGGCAGCTATGAAGATAATCCTCAGGTTACGGACCCAGTCCGTGTAGTTGCTGCCATCGTCTTTCAGCTTGGTTTTCTCTAGGAACGCGTTGAAGTTGAGGGCAACATTAGCGTGGGCCATTTGATCTACAAGACATATTGCAAAGATTTTAGACTAAGTTCATGATAATTAAGTTCATCTAATCAAATTATTTAATGAACTCCCACTCAGACAGACATCCCTCTAGTCATCTAAGTGATACATGATCCGATTCAACTAGGCCGTGTCCGATCATCACGTGAGACAGACTAGTCATCATCGGTGAACATCTTCATGTTGATCGTATCTTCTATACGACTCATGTTCGACCTTTCAGTCTTCCGTGTTCCGAGGCCATGTCTGTACATGCTAGGTTCGTCAAGTCAACCTAAGTGTATTGCGTGTGTGAATATGGCTTACACCCATTGTATGCGAATGTTAGAGCCTATCACACCCGATCATCACATGGTGCTTCGGAACAACGGACCTTAGCAACGGTGCACAGTTAGGGAGAACACTTTCTTGAAATTATTGTGAGGGATGATCTTATTTACTACCGTCGTTCTAAGCAAATAAGAAGCAAAAACATGATAAACATCACATGCAATCAAATAGTGACATGATATGGCCAATATCATTCGCTCCTTTTGATCTCCATCTTCGGGGTGCCATGATCATCATCGTCACCGGCATGACACCATGATCTCCATCATCATGATCTCCATCATCGTGTCTTCATGAAGTTATCTCGTCATCTATTACTTCTACTACTATGGCTAACGGTTTAGCAATAAAGTAAAGTAATTACATGATGTTTATGTTGACACGCAGGTCATAAATAAATCAAGACAACTCCTATGGCTCCTGCCGGTTGTCATACTCATTGACATGCAAGTTGTGATTCCTATTACAAGAACATGATCAATCTCATACATCACATATATCATTCATCACATCCTTTTGGCCATATCACATCACATGGCACATGCTGCAAAAACAAGTTAGACGTCCTCTAATTGTTGTTGCAAGTTTTTATGTGGCTGCTATAGGTTTCTAGCAAGAACGTTTCTTACCTACGCCAAAACCACAACGTGATATGCCAATTTCTATTTACCCTTCATAAGGACCCTTTTCATCGAATCCGATCCGACTAAAGTGGGAGAGATAGACACCCGCTAGCCACCTTATGCAACTAGTGCATGTCAGCCGGTGGAACCAGTCTCACGTAAGCGTACGTGTAAGGTCGGTCCGGGCCGCTTCATCCCACGATGCCGCTGAATCAAGATAAGACTAGTAACGGCAAGTAAATTGGCAAAATCAACGCCCACAACTACTTGTGTTCTACTCGTGCATAAAAACTACACATAAACCTAACTCATGATGCCACTGTTGGGGAACGTCGCAGAATTTTAAAATTTTCTACGCATCACCAAGATCAATCTATGGAGTCATCTAGCAACGAGGGAGAGGGGAGTGCATCTACATACCCTTGTAGATCGCGAGCGGAAGCGTTCAAGAGAACGAGGTTGATGGAGTCGTACTCGTCGTGATCCAAATCACCGATGACCTAGCGCCGAACGGACGACACCTCCGCGTTCAACACACGTACGGTTGGGAGAGACGTCTCCTCCTTCTTGATCCAGTAAGGGGAGAGGAGAGGTTGATGGAGATCCAGCAGCACGATGGCGTGGTGGTGGAAGCAGGGGTGACCTCGGCAGGGCTTCGCCAAGCTCAGCGAGAGGGAGAGGAGTCACGGGAGGGAGAGGGAGGTACCAGGGGCTAGGGTGCGGCTGCCCTCCCTCCCCCACTATATATAGGACCCCTAGGGGGGCGCCGGCCCTAGGAGATGGGATCTCCAAAGGGGGTGGAGTGCCCCCCAAGCCAAGTGGGCGCCCCCCACCCCTAGGGTTTCCAACCCTAGGCGCAGGGGAGGCCCAAGGGGGGCGCACCAGCCCACTAGGGGCTGGTTCCCCTCCCACTTCAGCCCATGGGGCCCTCCGGGATAGGTGGCCCCACCCGGTGGACCCCCGGGACCCTTTCGGTGGTCCCGGTACAATACCGATTACCCCCGAAACTTTCCTGATGGCCGAAACTTGACTTCCTATATATAAATCTTCACCTCCGGACCATTCTGGAACTCCTCGCGACGTCCGGGATCTCATCCGGGACTCCAAACAACTTTCAGGTTACCGCATACTAATATCTCTACAACCCTAGCGTCACCGAACCTTAAGTGTGTAGACCCTACGGGTTCGGGAGACACGTAGACATGACCGAGACGACTCTCCGGTCAATAACCAACATCGGGATCTGGATACCCATGTTGGCTCCCACATGTTCCACGATGATCTCATCGGATGAACCACGATGCCGAGGATTCAATCAATCCCGTATTCAACTCCCTTTGTCAATCGGTACGTTACTTGCCCGAGATTCGGTCGTTGGTATTCCAATACCTCGTTCAATCTCGTTACTGGCAAGTCACTTTACTCGTTCCATAACACATCATCCCGTGACCAACCCTTAGTCACATTGAGCTCATTACGATGATGTTTTACCGAGTGGGCCCAGAGATACCTCTCCGTCATGCAGAGTGACAAATCCCAGTCTCGATTCGTGCCAACCCAACATACACTTTCGGAGATACCCATAGTGCACCTTTATAGTCACCCAGTTATGTTGTGACATTTGGCACACCCAAAGCATTCCTAGGGAGTTGCACAATCTCATGGTCTAAGGAAATGATACTTGACATTAGAAAAGCTTTAGCATACAAACTACACGATCTTGTGCTATGCTTAGGATTGGGTCTTGTCCATCACATCATTCTTCTAATGATGTGATCCCGTTATCAATGACATATAATATCCATAGTCAGGAAACCATGACTATCTGTTGATCAACGAGCTAGTCAACTAGAGGCTCACTAGGGACATGTTGTGGTCTATATATTCACACATGTATTACGATTTCCGGATAACACAATTATAGCATGAACAATAGACAATTATCATGAACAAGGAAATATAATAATAACCATTTTATTATTGCCTCTAGGGCACATTTCCAACACTTTTCCCGTGTCAAGATGCACTGGGCGAAGATGAATGCCACCGTCATGGCGACGAGGGCCCACCCGAAGGCAAGGACCACCTCAAGCCAGAGCGATATTTCAACGATGTCCTAGAGGGTGCCAAGTTAGTAGAGGGCCAATGCTCAAAGGATATTATATTCGAGTAAATGTATCCGGATTTTCCAGAGATTTTTTTGTGAACCAAGGCTTTGTAATATATTTATGCCTTTATCTGAAATTACTTTCCTCCTGTGCGGCCATTTTTTAATTAATTCTGAGAGTTTACCAGTCATCGGCTTCAGCCCCCACGTAGATACTACGTCATTGTTTGGAATAGCGCACGATCACACTTGACCCGACATCTTGGTCCATAAAGGAGGTGACTGTGCAGCGAACCAGGCAATCAGACTATGTAGCTTTATCACTTTCACTTAGCCATAGGAGTTTGACAATGGGACTAGGAACTAGCCCCTGGTGCATGTGCAGCTATCCGAACATGGATGCCTTAAGCGTGTGAATGGATGAAGGCCAGTCCTTCGTATAATATGAAAGAAATCGCAAGAGGTTTATGGTGAGTCACTGAATCATTGACCAGCTCTCGCCTTATCATGACAGTCAGCTTTCGCCTTTCTCTACTAAGGTGTTTGACCCGGTGAGCCAGGAACATAATCGTAGTAGTTCTCCCTTTACTACCTTAGCCAAACAGGTGGAACGTAAGGTAGTAACCACAGGAGCCGGGCAACCCAACTATTGACCAAAGACATGATTCGGAGCTGATGCATATAATGCAATGTTCAGGATGCCGAAGTGTACTCTAAAAGTGTTCGGACTTTTTAAAAATATGCGTGGCCGAATAGAGCCCCTGGCATTGAAGCTGTGCCAGAATGTATTTGTGGCAATCTTAGCACAAAAAGGAATGCAGATTATGAAACAAACCAAAGCCGAACAAAGGTTGGTAAAAAACTGTTTTCATTGTAATGTATTTGATACGTCAAGACGTGCTATTACAGATTGTGCCCTGGCTATTTTACATGCCGAAGTTTGTACACAAGGGAAAGTTGTATACGGGGCCTAAAAATAAAATGGTCTTGAAGATCTCATTGATGCCCTGCCACATGTCTGCACCGCTTTCACCTTTGTGGAAAAGATCCTTTGAGAGGAGTGGTCCATGGTCGTTGATACGAAAACGGGCCCGGAAAGAGTCCTTGCACGACCGTGGGATAGCTAGGTTTTAATGCACCTGCAGTATGGAAAGAAAAAAAAGAAAAAAAGATCAAAGAAGGGTTAAGGTCGAATAGGGTCGAGCCGCACTATCGACCTTGCCCGTATTGTGCCTCCGTCGTTGCCAAAGGTATTTTGAGTGCTTAATTATGCACGCGCGGTACATATGCCGTGGAAGATAATCGATGGAGGCAAGACTGCTAGTCCAGCACTGGATTCACCAAGCTGTCATTATGCAGAGTAGAATAGACACATTTAACATTGTCCGGGGGCTTGATGGCCGATGAGGTGTTCGGCCCAATGAGGCCGTTCTACATGTCGGTGAAGGAAATATGCCATAGAGGCCATAATAAAGTTGTTATTTATATTTCCTTATATCATAATAAATGTTTATTATTCATTCTAGAATTGTATAACCGGAAACTTAGTACATGTGTGAATACATAGACAATACAGAGTGTCCCTAGTATGCCTCTACTTGACTAGCTCGTTAATCAAAGATGGTTATCTTTCCTGACCATAGACATGTGTTGTCATTTGATGAATGGGATCACATCATTAGAGAATGGTGTGATGGACAAGACCCATCCGTTAGCTTAGCATAATGATCGTTTAGTTTTATTGCTATTGCTTTCATCATGACTTATACATGTTCCTCTGACTATGAGATTATGCAACCCCCGAATATTGGAGGAACACCTTGTGTGCTATCAAACGTCACAATGTAACTAGGTGATTATAAAGATACACTACAGATGTCTCTGAAGGTGTTTGTTGGGTTGGCATAGATCGAGACTAGGATTTGTCACTCCATGTATCGGAGAGGTATCTCTGGGCCCTCTCGGTAATGCACATCACTATAAGCCTTGCAAGCAATGTGACTAATGAGTTGGTCACGGGATGATGCATTACGGAACGAGTAAAGAGACTTGCCGATAACACGATTGAACTAGGTGTGATGATACCGACGATCGAATCTCGGGCAAGTAACATACCGATGAAAAAGGGAACAACGTATGTTGTTATGAGGTTTGACCGATAAAGATCTTCGTAGAATATGTAGGAGCCAATATGAGCATCCAGGTTCTGCTATTGGTTATTGACCGGAGATGTGTCTCGGTCATGTCTACATAGTTCTCGTACCCGTAGGGTCCGCACGCTTAACGTTCGATGACGATTTGTATTATGAGTTATGTGATTTGATGACCGAAGTTTGTTCGGAGTCCCGGATGAGATCACAGACATGACGAGGAGTCTCGAAATGGCCGAGACGTAAAGATCGATATATTGGAAGGCTATATTCGGACATAGGAAAGGTTCTGAGTGGTTCGGGTATTTTTTGGAGTACCGGAGAGTTACGGGAATTCGCGGGGGGAAGTATTGGGCCTCCATGGGACTTAGTGGAAAGGAGAGAAGGGCCACAAGGGGAGGCTGCACGCCCCCCATGGGCTGGTCCAAATTGGACTAGGGAGGGGGCGGCGCCCCCCGCTTTCCTTCTCCCTCTCCTACTCCTTCCCTCTATCCCCTCTTGGAAAAGGAAGGGAACTCCAACTAGAATTGGGAATCCTAGTTGGACTCCCCCTATAGGCGTGCCCCTCCTAGGCCGGCCTCCTCTGCCCCCTCCTTTATATACGTGGGCAGGGGGACACCTAAAGTCACTCCAAGATTTGTCTTAGCTGTGTGCGGTGCCCCCTCCACAGTTACACACCTCGGTCATATCGTCGTAGTGCTTAGGCGAAGCCCTGCGCCGGTAACTTCATCATCACCATCACCATGCCATCATGCTGACGGAACTCTCCCTCGGCCTCAAGTAGATCAAGAGTTCGAGGGACGTCACCGAGCTAAACGTGTGCTGATCGCGGAGGTGCCGTATGTTCGGTACTTGGATCGGTTGGATAGCGAAGACGTTCGACTACATCAACCGCGTTGCTAAACGCTTCCGCTTCCGCTTTCGGTCTACGAGGGTACGTAGACACTGTTTCCCCGCTCATTTCTATGCTTCTCCTAGATAGATCTTGTGTGATCGTAGGCAAATTTTGAAATACTATGTTCCCCAACAGTGGCATCCGAGCCAGGTCTATGCATAGATGTTATATGCACGAGTAGAACACAAAGAGTTGTGGGCGATAATAGTCATACTGCTTACCAGCATGTCATACTTTGATTCGGCGGTATTGTTGGATGAAGCGGCCCAGACCGACATCACGTGACCGCATTCATGAGACTGGTTCTACCACCATGCTTTGCACACAGGTGTCTAGTGGGTGTCTGTTTCTCCAACTTTAGTTGAATCGAGTTTGACTACGCCCTATCCTTGTTGAAGGTTAAAACAACACACTTGATGAAAAATTGTTGTGGTTTTGATGCGTAGGTAAGAACGGTTCTTGCTAGAAGCCCGTAGCAGCCATGTAAAACTTGCAACAACAAAGTAGCGGACGTCTAACTTGTTTTTGCGGAATATGATATGATGTGATATGGTCAATACGTGATGAGATATAAATTGTTGTATGATATGATCATGTTTTGTTAAAGTTATCGGCAACTGGCAGGAGCCTTATGGTTGTCTCTTTATTGCATAAGATGCAAGCGCCATATAATTGCTTTACTTTATCGCTATGCGATAGCAATAGTTGCAAAAGCAATAGTTGGCAAGATGACCATGTGACGACACGTTGATAAAGATCAAGATGATGGAGATCATGGTGTCATGCTGGTGATGATAGAGATCATGACGGTACTTTTTAGATGGAGATCAAAGGCACACGATGATGATGGCCATATCATGTCACATATTTTGATTGCATGTGATGTTAATCTTTTATGCATCTTATTTTGCTTAGTACGATGGTAGCATTATGAGATGACCCCTTACTAAAATTACAAGGTATAAGTGTTCTCCCTAAGTATGCCCGTTGCGACAGTTCTTTGTGCTGAGACACCACGTGATGAGCGACTATGATAAGCTCTATGTTCACATATAACGGGTGTAAGACAGTTTTGCACATGCAGAATACCCGGGTTAAACTTGACGAGCATAGCATATGCAGATATAGCCTCGGAACACTGAGCCAAAAGGTCGAACGTGAATCATATAGTAGATATGATCAACATAGTGATGTTCACCATTGAAAGCTACTCCATCTCACATGATGATCGGACATGGTTTAGTTGATTTGAATCATGTGATCATTTAGATGACTAGAGGGATGTCTATCTAAGTGGGAGTTCTTAAGTAATATGATTAATTGAACTTTAATTTATCATGAACTTAGTCCTGATAGTATTTGCATAACTATGTTGTAGATCAATAGCTCGCGATGTAGCTCCCCGTTTATTTTTGATATGTTCCTAGAGGAAAACTATGTTGAAAGATGATAGTAGCAATGATGCAGACTAGGTCCGTGATCTAAGGATTATCCTCCTTGCTGCACAAAAGAATTATGTCCTTGATGCACCGCTAGGTGATGGACCTATTGCAGGAGCAGATACAGACGTTATGAATGTTTGGCAAGCTCGGTATGATAACTACTTGATAGTTTAGTGCACCATGCTTTACAGTTTAGAACCGGGACTTCAAAAATGTTTTGAATGCCACAGAGCATATAGGATGTTCCAAGAGCTGAAATTGGTATTTCAGACTCATGCCCGAATTTAGAGGTATGAGACCTCTGACAAGTACTTTGCCTACAAGATGGAGGAGAATAGCTCAACCAGTGAGCATGTGCTTAGATTGTCTGAGTACTACAATCACTTGAATCAAGTGGGAGTTAATCTTCCAGATAAAATAGTGATTGACAGAGTTCTCTAGTCACTATCACCAAGTTACTAGAACTTTGTGATGAACTATTATATGCAAGTGATGATGAAAACGATTCCCGAGCTCTTTGTGATGCTGAAATCAACGAAAGTAGAAATCAAGAAAAGCTTCAAATGTTGATGGTTGACAAGACCACTAGTTTCAAGTAAAAGGGCAAGGGAAAGAAAGGGAACTTCAAGAAGAATGGCAAGAAAGTTGCCACTCCCATGAAGAATCCCAAAGCTAGACCCAAGCCTGAAACTGAGTGCTTCTACTGCAAAGGAAATGGTCACTGGAAGCGGAACTGCCCTAAATACTTGGCGGATAATAAGGATGGCAAAGTGAACAAAAGTATATATGATATACATGTTATTGATGTGTACTTTACTAGTGTTCACAGTAGCCCTGGGTATTTGATACTGGTTCAGTTGCTATGATTAGTAACTCGATCAGGAGTTAAAAATGAACAAAGACTAGTTGAGGGAAAGGTGATGATGTGTGTTGGAAGTGATTCCAAGGTTGATAAGATCACCATCACATACTCCCTTTACCTTCAGGATTAGTGTTGAATCTGAAATAAATGTTATTTGTTGTTTGCGTTGAGCATAATATGATTGGACCGTGTTTATTGCAATACAGTTATTGATTTAAGTCAAAGAATAATTGTTATTCTGTTTACATGAATAATACCTTCTGAGGTCATACACCCAAGGTGAATGGTTTACTGAATCTCGATCTTAGTGATACACATATTCATAATATTGATGCCAAAAGTTGCAAAGTTGATAATGATAGTGCAACATATTTGTGGCACTGCCGTTTAGGTCATATTGGTGTAAAGTGCATGAAGAAACTCCATGCTGATGGGCTTTTGGAATCACTTGATGCTTGCGAACCATGCCTCATGAGCAAGATGACTAAGACTCCGTTCTCCTGAACAATGGAGCGTGCAACTAACTTATTGGAAATAATACATACTTATGTATGCGATCCGATGAGTGTTGAGGCTTGCGATGGGTCGTTATTTTCTGACCTTTAGAGATGATTTGAGCAGATATGGGTATATCTACTTAATGAAACACAAGTCTGAAACATTTGAAAAGTTCAAAGAATTTCAGAGTGAAGTAGAGAATCATCGTAACAATAAAATAAAGTTTCTATGATATGATCGCAGAGGAAAATATTTGAGTTACAAGTTTGTCCTTCAATTAAAACAATGTGTAATAGTTTCACAAATCATGCCACCTGGAACACCATAGCATAATGGTCTGTCCGAACATCGTAACTGTACTTTATTAGATATGGTGCGATTTATGATGTCTCTTACCGATTTACCACTATCGTTTTGGGGTTATGCATTAGAGATAGCTGCATTCACATTAAATAGCGAACCATCTAAATCCGTTGAGATGACACCATATGAACTGTGGTTTAGCAACAAACCTAAGCTATCGTTTCTTAAAGTTTGGGGCTATGATCCTTATGTGAAAAAGCTTCAACCTGGTAAGCTCGAACCCAAATCAGAGAAATACGTCTTCATAGGATACCCAATGGAAACTGTTGGGTACACCTTTTATCACAGATCTGAAGGCAAGATTTTCGTTGCTAAGAATGGATCCTTTCTAGAGAATGAGTTTCTCTCGAAAGAAGTGAGTGGGAGGAAAGTAGAACTTGATGGGGTAACTGTACCTTCTCTCGAATTGGAAAGTAGTTCATTAGAGAAATCTGTTCCCGTGATGCCTACACCAACTAGAGAGGAAGTTAATGATGATGATCATGAAACTTCAGATCAAGTAACTACAGAACTTTGTAGGTCAACCAGAGCACGATCCGCACCAGAGTGGTACGGTAATCCTGTACTGGAAGTCATGTTACTATACCATGATGAACTTACGAACTATGAGGAAGCAATGATGAGCCCAGATTCCGTAAAATGGCTTGAGGCCATGAGATCTGAGATGGGATCCATGTATGAGAACAAAGTATGGACTTTGGTGGACTTGCCCAATGATCGGCAAGCCATAGAGAATAAATGGATCTTCAAGAGGAAGACAGACACTGATAGTAGTGTTACTATCTACAAAGCTCGAATTGTTGAAAAACAGTTTTTGACAAGTTCAAGGTGTTGAATACGATGAGATTTTCTCATCTGTAGCAATGCTTAAGTCTGTCTGAATCATGTTAGCAAATTACCACATTTTATGAAATCTGGCAAATGGATATCAAAACTAGATTCCTTAATGGATTTCTTGAAGAGTTGTATATGATGCAACCAGAAGGTTTTGTCAATCCTAAAGGTGCTAACAAAATGTGCAAGCTCCAGCGATCCATCTATGGACTGGTGCAAGCATCCCGGAGTTGGAATATACACTTTGATAAGTTGATCAAAGCATATAGTTTTATACGGACTTGCAGTGAAGCCTGTATTAACAAGAAAGTGAGTGGGAGCACTACAACCTTTCTGATAAGTATATGTGAATGGCATATTGTTGATCAGAAATGATGTAGAATTTTCTGGAAAGCATAAAGGAGTGTTTGAAAGGAGTTTTTCAAAGAAATACCTCGGTGAAGCTGCTTACATATTGGGCATCAAGATCTATAGAGATAGATCAAGACACTTGATAAGATTTTTCAATAAGTACATACATTGACAAGATTTTTGAAGTAGTTCAAAATGGGACAGTCAAAGAAGGAGTTCTTGCCTGTATTGCAAGGTGTAAAGTTGAGTAAGACTCAAAACACGACCACAACAGAAAATAGAAAGAGAATGAAAGTCATTCCCTATGCCTCAGCCATAGGTTCTATAAAGTATGCTATGCTGTGTACCAAACCCATTGTGTACCTTGCCATGAGTTTGGCAAGGGGGTACAATATTGATCCAAGAGTGGATCACTTAACAACGGTCAAAATTATCCTTAGAAGACTAAGGAGATATTTCTCGGTTATGGAGGTGATAAAGAGTTCGTCGTAAAGAGTTATGCCGATGCAAGCTTTTACACCGATCTAGATGACTCTGAGTCTCAATCTGGATACATATTGAAAGTGGGAGCAATTAGCTAGAGTAGGTCCATGCAGAGCATTGTAGAGATAGAAAATTTGCAAAATACATAAGGCTCTGAATGTGATAGACCCATTGACTAAGCTTCTCTCACAAGCAAAACATGATCACACCTTAGTACTCTTGTGACGCCCGGATAATTAAGCTACAGTAATTCTCTGCTAATGATGCCATGTCACTTTGATCACGGTGGCTAATCTCGAGTTAGTTCGAAACCGATTCAAATTCAAATTCAAAATCAGGCAAACAATAAAAGTTTTCAAATATTAAAACAAAAATGTTCGGAGTAAGCCAGATAATCCATATTAAATATTGGTGAAGAAACCACACTTGTGTAAAGTATTTAAATGCACTATAGTAAGTAAAACAGCAGCAAGACAATTAGTTAAATGCTTTTAAATACTAAACAGATGTTAATCTAGTTTATATAATCACCAAACTTTTTGGAGTAGGTGGCCTATGTTATTATGCTAATTTAGGAGTAGGGGTTATATTTTTGTAAAGCTGTTTTGCTAACTAAAATAAATAAAACAGAAAAGAAAATAAGAAAGGGAATGCAAATCAGAAAACAAAAGAAAACAGGACCCCCCCCGGGCCAAGTGGCCCAGCTGGCCACCAGGCCGATTAGGCCGGCCCATCCCCACACCTCCATAACCCCCGTGACACCCAAACCCTAACAGATCGCCCCACTCCCCCTCCCCACGATCCCCACATCTCTCTCCCCTTCCCCGATCCAGATCGGGATCGGGGGAATGAACCTCCCCACGGCGAACCGACCCTGTCGACCATCCCCGCCGTCTTGACGCCGCGCGGAACCGCACTGCCTCCTCCCAGACGCGCTCCACCGACCTCGATGCTGCCACGATCCGTCGTCGCCGAGCGCCATTCGCCGGAGCTCCTCCGTCATTGCCGGAACGCCGTCCTCGTCCTCCTCCCCGCCGGACTGCGCCCGCCTCCCCGACGTCGCGACGACGCCTCGTCTCCGTCCTCCTCCACAATGGCCGCCCTCGAGCCTCGCCGCCCCCTGGTCTCTACTCGAACGTGAGGACCGCCTCCCCTCTCTTCCCTCTATGTCCAGCGCCGCCTCCCGTTCGTCCCCGCGCGCTAGCACGAGCGCGCCCTCGCCATGGCCACGCACGGCCGCGCACGGCCGCTCCCCCTCACGCACATCCCCGCTGCCTCTCGCCGTTTGCCCGCGCCGTCATGCGCCTTCCCTTCGCTCCCAGCCCCGGCGCCATCCCGACGTGGCCACGCCGCTGCCGCCTCAGGCAACCGGCCTCGTCGTGGCCACTGGCCCCCCCTTGCCTTGGCAACCTGCCGGGTCCGCCGCCCCGCGCCCCCCTGGGCATGCGCCCGCTCGGGCTGTGCCCTGCGACCGATGTTCGCTAGCACCCGCTAGCGCCCGAACCCACTAACGCCCCAGGGCCCTATGACAAAGGGGGCCCGCTCAGAACGTTTTTAGAAAGTAATAATAAAAATAATAATAACAATAATAAATTTAATTAATTAATTAACTAAAATAATTAAGTTAATTAATCCTAGATAATTAATGTAATTAACTAGTTAGTTTAATTAAACAGTAATTAGATTAGTTAAACCCTAATTAGACTAAACAGTCAATGACGAGCAGGACCCACACGTTAGTTGACCGGTCAACACCTCTGTTGACTGATGACGTCATGCTGACGTCATGATGACGTCAGCAAACACTATTCTGGATGATGTTAGAATTAAGTAGTTAAATAAATCCTAAAAATGATTTAAATATTTAGAAAATCATATCTTTTAATCCGTAACTCGGATGAAAATACTTTCTACATGAAAGTTGCTCAGAACGACGAGACGAATCCGGGTACGCAGTCCGTTCGTCCGCCACACACCCCTAACCTATCGAACTCGCAACTTTCCCCCTCCGGCTCCTCTGCCCGGAAACATGAAACACCGGGGATATTTTCCCGGATGTTTCCCCCCTTAACCGGTATCACCTACTACCGCGTTAGGGCACACCGAACACCGCGTATTGCCTTGTTATATTTTGTGATGCTTTGTTTGCTCTGTATTCATTATTTCTTCCCCCTCTTCTCTCTGGTAGACTACGAGACTGACGCTGCTGCTGACCAGTTCGACTACGGAGTTGACGACCCCTCTCTCCTGCCAGAGCAACCAGGCAAGCCCCCCCTTTGATCACCAGATATCGCCTACTCTTCTCTATACTGCTTGCATTAGAGTAGTGTAGCCTGTTACTGCTTTCCGTTGATCCTATTCTGATGCATAGCCTGACATTGTTGCTACATCTGTTGATACCTTACCTGCAATCCTAAATGCTTAGTATAGGATGCTAGTTTATCATCATTGGCCCTACATTCTTGTCAGTCTGCCTTGCTATACTATTGGGCCGTGATCACTCGGGAGGTGATCACGGGTATATACTATATACTTTGTACATGATACATGTGGAGACTAAAGTCGGGTCGGCTGGTGGAGCACCCGCGAGTGGATCTTTGAGGCGGAGCGGCAGGGCAGGTTGAGACCGCCTAGGAGAGAGGTGGGCCTGGCCCTGTTCGGCGTTCGCGGATACTTAACACGCTTAACGAGATCTTGGTATTTGATCTGAGTTGGCTACGAGCCTATACACACTAACCATCTACGCGGGAGTAGTTATGGGTATCCCGACGTCGTGGTATCAGCCGAAGCACTTTAGACGTCAGCGACGGAGCGGCACGCGCCGGATTGGAACGTAAGCCTGCTCTTGTATTAAGGGGGCTAGTTCTGCTTCCGGTCGCCCTCGCAACGTGCAGGTGTGCTATGGGCGATGGGCCCAGACCCCTGTGCGCTTAGGTTTAGACCGGCGTGCTGGCCTCTCTGTTTTGCCTAGGTGGGGCTGCGACGTGTTGATCTTCCGCGGCCGGGCATGACCCAGGAAAGTGTGTCCGGCCAAATGGGATCAAGCGTGCTGGGTAAGTTGGTGCACCCCTGCAGGGAAGTTAATCTATTCGAATAGCCGTGATCTTCGGTAACAGGACGACTTGGAGTTGTACCTTGACCTTATGACAACTAGAACCGGATACTTAATAAAACACACCCTTCCAAGTTCCAGATACAACTGGTGGTCGCTCTACCTCAGGGATATGAGGAGGGGATCGCCGGGTAGGATTATGCTATGAGATGCTACTTGGAGATGCTACTTGAAGGACTTCAATCTACTCTCTTCTACTTGATGCAAGACGGTGACTGCGAGAAGCGTAGTCTTCGACAGGATTAGTTATCCCCCTCTTATTCTGGCATTCTGCAGTTCAGTCCACTGATATGGCCTCCTTACACATATACCCATGCATATGTAGTGTAGTTCCTTGCTTGCGAGTACTTTGGATGAGTACTCACGGTTGCTTTCTCCCCCCTTTTTCCCCTTTCCTTTCTTTCTGGTTGTCGCAACCAGATGCTGGAGTCCAGGAGCCAGACACCACCATCGACGACGACCCCTACTACACTGGAGGTGCCTACTACTACGTGCTGCCCGCTGATGACGACCTGGAGTAGTTTAGGAGGATCCCAGGCAGGAGGCCTGCGCCTCTTTTGATCTGTATCCCAGTTTGTGCTAGCCTTCTTAAGGCAAACTTGTTTAACTTATGTCTGTACTCAGATATTGTTGCTTCCGCTGACTCGTCTATGATCGAGCACTTGTATTCGAGCCCTCGAGGCCCCTGGCTTGTATTATGATGCTTGTATGACTTATTTATGTTTTAGAGTTGTGTTGTGATATCTTCCCGTGAGTCCCTGATCTTGATCGTACACGTTTGCGTGCATGATTAGTGTATGATTGAATCGGGGGCGTCACAAGTTGGTATCAGAGCCGACTGCCTGTAGGAATCCCCCTTCCACACTCCTTGGCCGAAGTTGAGTCTAGTCGATGAAAACTGTTTTACTAACATGGCTGTGCGGCCCATGGGCCCACGTCGCCATTGGGTGGTATTAGGATCTTTTACTCCTCGATCTGTACTCTGGGAATCTGATCTCTCTTCTATTCGGGTTAAAAGATTTTTACTAACTCTGACTCTAGGTTCTCGACAATACTTTCTCCCGGAGAGCCTCTTTAGTCCAGATGATTACCTTGTGCACCGAAGGATTCCGAAGATACCTTTCGATATTCTCTCGAGACCTTGTGCCCGTTGCTTTTGCAATTCCCTACCATTGCAATATCCCTATGGATAAATACTTACACCCGTCGTTCTTACTTTATACCCAGTCGATCTTGTTATTACAAGATACCTCGAAATTCTATCTAGTGTTCCGAGAATACTTTGTGCCTACTGCCTAGCAGTTCTTTGTCACCTGAATACCCCTACGGTTAATTCTTGCACTTATCGAGTATCCGCTCATCCCCCAGTTGTTCATGTGTTACACAAAAGTCTTTGAAATACCATCCGATATTCTGAAAATCCTCAGCAACCTATTGCTCTGGAATTTCTTGTTTGCTTTCATTATGATTAATCCCATAAGTATAGTAATCATATTGGCATCCTTTGTCACCATGATTTTGAGTCCTTTGATTCAATACGTTGTGAATGTTCACAATCATCAGTCGAGTCCTAGGATTATCTTTCCGGCTCAGATGTCATTTTGAACATGAGCTGGTTCTCGACCAAACTATTTGTCGTCGATTGTGCCTCTGGTATATTCAATTGATCCATCCTTGATCAGAACATCTGCTTCTGATCCTTTGTTTTGGAAATCATAATTCCTTTGCATTTAAGCTTTGAATTATTCAGATGATTCCATAACCTTTTGCATTTGCATTCCTTCCTCTTCTGTTTGAGTACCGATGCTTACATCAGATCCCTTGAGAACCATCGGATCCTTTGTTGGATTTTATCCGACAATGTCCCTCATATTCAATCACTTTGGAAGTTCTTTCCCTGATACATAATGTCGTTGGTAAATCCTATTCTCTGATTTGGCCAACCATGCTCTGCTTTCGAGCTGGTGATATTTACTATCGAAGCTTGTGGTATATGTTTCCACGATGCCCCGAGGGGGTTGAACATATGCCTTCCCTAATCTGTGTGAACCCGAAATTTTTCACGGGTCATACTCCTCTTGTAACTCACTAGGTAGGTTTCACACTCAACTCATTTTAAAAGAGAAGTGAATGAATGGTCATGCATTGGGGAAGTGGGAGTCGACCTTGAACTTTGTGTTCATGCCCATGGGCACGATGCTAATCTTATCATGGATGCTCCTCTTAAACCCTCTTTGGTATAAGTTCTTATATCTGGGATTCGGCCTTTTGCAATCGTGGTTCCGGCCATGTTCTCCTTCTAAAATACCATTTCTTGGACAAGTTGAAGTACTTGTCTTCTGCAGATCATTGCACCTGTCGAACCTTTACTTTGCTCTATCGTTGAGTATTAAGCTCTGGTATCTCAAGAATATCATGGAACTGCATAACTTATTATGAGTTCTTCAAGTATTATTCCTCACTAATTCCAATTTTCCCCGGGTTCTGGGTTGTTAGACACTCAAGGACATTGATAAGTGAATCAATTTCGCACTCCGATTCAATAAAGTAATCTCCGTTGATTATGAGTTTAATAACCCTTCAAGTCATTCCTAGCCTGATTGGCTATATCATTGTGCTAATTTTTTACTGTGCTACCGGGTCCTTCTTCTCGGAGCACAAATTTCGACGGTGAGCTAATCTTACAATCGATCTTCCTCGTCATATCGTTTGTCCTTGAACAGCAAGCTTGATTTCGAGTTTGTGTCGTACCCATGGTCCCAATGAATTTTGGCTTCATCATTTCCGTTGACTTGATGTCATCACCGATCAGTTACATCTTCTCGAAACCTCTCGACAAATGTGTCGTGATCATCATCAACATTCTGAGGTCTTCCAAGATATCTATCGAATTCTTGATGAGAAATAGCATCCTTTGCCCTCGATGGTTTGGGTTATCATCCACAACATTATTGCATTCCCTCCAACACAAAAATTGTTCCTGTTTTGTGTTGTACCTTGAGTTCCTTGTTATCCAACTTATGTTATGATTCTACCGCGGAGTATTACCATCTTTGATGTCAAGAAGGTTGTGGGGATTGCTCCACCTCTTAAGAATTCTTGCTATAGTGATACCTCTCGCCATCACCATTCTTTCTTGGTCCCCGTGTTGGTTCTAACCAGGATACCAACAGATGAACGGTGCTATTTGGATTCTGCCCTTCTAGCAACCCTATTGCTTTGAAGTTAATGGTTGGCCGTTCATTCTTAGACTATTGATTATTGAATCACCATTTCAATGTTGGCCGTGCAACCCAGCCCATATTTCGGGTGCACCTTTCAACCATTGTTAAATTGTGTATGTTTTCCTCAAGCATACATCAATATATCATTTTGATCTGGCAAATGTTATCTCCTTGTTCATATAATTGTGGAAATCCATCCTTTGGAAATTTTGATGAATTGTCGCTGAGTTCATCAGCCACCTCCTTGTCCTCTCCTTGGGTTAATGATGAACTCTTGTTAACGGAAATCACTTCATAGTTCATTTCCCGAGAATCTTACAGTGTCATCCCGTCAATTTGTGTTGCACCTTTCTTCTCAGGCATCCTCAGTCTAAGGTATCCTGACACCAATCAGATCTGAATCTCGGTCAGATATGATGGTTGGAACATATTTCCAAGAGCTATAACATTGGTCTTTATATGACCCGGTAAGGTGATGTCATGCCTAGCACTCCTAACCGGAGGACCTATTGTTGTAGTTCCCTTTTTAACTAGGTTAACCATTTTTCAATGAGGAAATTGAATGCCTTGTTTAATAAGTTATCCTAATGGATCCTTTGTATATCCAAAGTACGACCTTTGCTTCAAGACCATGTGAATGCTATCTCGAAGCTTGTCTATGGTACTCCAATTTTCAACAAGAACATTTGAAGCCCAATGCTAAATGTTTCCTGCTCAATTATCCAAACACCATTGTATGGGTAATGTCAGGAAATTTCTCACCCCGTACCTAAAGAGTTTTCTACATTATATCCTATCATCGATATCATGCTCTGCTTGTCCTTGGGAATGATATACCCCTAAAATATGTGTTCAAACACATTTTCCTTTCCATTAATTTGTTTAACCTTCCTTGTGATCCATATGATCTAAGCAGTAATGTTCTTCTGCTTATGTAAGCACCTTGTTGTACCACTCTGTCTGTAAGATCCTTTTACTGTTGTTGATGACATTCTGGTAACCATCGATGGGTGATAACTTTGCCAATTGGTTCGCCTCGTTCAACAAGAAGGAAAATTGCTCTCTTCGTTCCCCGTCCTTGGTACCGACATTGTTGCCGGCATAGTTGACAAGCTATTCACTGACATGCCTCCCTGTCGCGGCTGTGCAAGATGACATCACCTTTCCTACTTTCAACCCACATGGTGGGCCCATAACCCACAGGTCCACTGGATCGAAACCTGACTCTTCTTTACAACCCGGATTCTAATGTATCCTTTGCACCTGGCTTCGTATGTGATTCACGAGCTAAATGCTATACCATTATTCATCCTGGAATCAAACACCATGTTATTCTCGTTGTTCAAACCCCCCATTCCAGCTTCTGTCTAGTCATCGAATGATTGCCTACCCGTTTGAAACTTTGGTACCATCGTATATTGCACTCAACGAATTCACTGAAATACAACTCGTGGGGTACCTTGTGTATTTCCCATTGAGCTCATCGTCAGATGCCCAGCTTTGTGGAGATGCGTTCTTCCGGAGTTTTTTCCCTTGGTCGCATTCGTAGGACGATGGAGATCCCGAAGAAAGGATGACGGCTCCATCATGATGACCTGGAGCAGAGAAATGAAGACTTCAACGTAATGGATCCACCTCTTCGAGAAGAGCAACCAAAGACAAGAAGATTTGTTAGGATTTCCTAACCAGACCTTTCCCCCCTAGTCCCCCTCTTAAATCTCGGGACGAGATTTCTTGTAGTGGAGGAGAATTGTGACGCCCGGATAATTAAGCTACAGTAATTCTCTGCTAATGATGCCATGTCACTTTGATCATGGTGGCTAATCTCGAGTTAGTTCGAAACCGATTCAAATTCAAATTCAAAATCAGGCAAACAATAAAAGTTTTCAAACATTAAAACAAAAATGTTCGGAGTAAGCCAGATAATCCATATTAAATATTGGTGAAGAAACCACACTTGTGTAAAGTATTTAAATGCACTATAGTAAGTAAAACAGCAGCAAGACAATTAGTTAAATGCTTTTAAATACTAAACAGATGTTAATCTAGTTTATATAATCACCAAACTTTTTGGAGTAGGTGGCCTATGTTATTATGCTAATTTAGGAGTAGGGGTTATATTTTTGTAAAGCTGTTTTGCTAACTAAAATAAATAAAACAGAAAAGAAAATAAGAAAGGGAATGCAAATCAGAAAACAAAAGAAAACAGGACCCCCCCCGGGCCAAGTGGCCCAGCTGGCCACCAGGCCGATTAGGCCGGCCCATCCCCAC
>NC_041392.1:446469754-446486517 GCF_002162155.2 Triticum dicoccoides
CTAACAGATCGCCCCACTCCCCCTCCCCACGATCCCCACATCTCTCTCCCCTTCCCCGATCCAGATCGGGATCGGGGGAACGAACCTCCCCACGGCGAACCGACCCTGTCGACCATCCCCGCCGTCTTGACGTCGCGCGGAACTGCACTGCCTCCTCCCCGACGCGCTCCACCGACCTCGATGCTGCCACGATCCGTCGTCGCCGAGCGCCATTCACCGGAGCTCCTCCGTCGTTGCCGGAACGCCGTCCTCGTCCTCCTCCCCGCCGGACTGCGCCCGCCTCCCCGACGTCGCGACGACGCCTCGTCTCCGTCCTCCTCCACAATGGCCGCCCTCGAGCCTCGCCGCCCCCCTGGTCTCTACTCGAACGTGAGGACCGCCTCCCCTCTCTTCCCTCTATGTCCAGCGCCGCCTCCCGTTCGTCCCCGCGCGCTAGCACGAGCGCGCCCTCGCCATGGCCACGCACGGCCGCGCACGGCCACGCCCCCACACGCACATCCCCGCTGCCTCTCGCCGTTTTCCCGCGCCGTCATGCGCCTTCCCTTCGCTCCCAGCCCCGGCGCCATCCCGACGTGGCCACGCCGCTGCCGCCTCAGGCAACCGGCCTCGTCGTGGCCACTGGCCCCCCCTTGCCTTGGCAACCTGCCGGGTCCGCCGCCCCGCGCCCCCCTGGGCATGCGCCCGCTCGGGCTGTGCCCTGCGACCGATGTTCGCTAGCACCCGCTAGCGCCCGAACCCACTAACGCCCCAGGGCCCTATGACAAAGGGGGCCCGCTCAGAACGTTTTTAGAAAGTAATAATAAAAATAATAAATTTAATTAATTAATTAACTAAAATAATTAAGTTAATTAATCCTAGATAATTAATGTAATTAACTAGTTAGTTTAATTAAACAGTAATTAGATTAGTTAAACCCTAATTAGACTAAACAGTCAATGACGAGCAGGACCCACACGTTAGTTGACCGGTCAACACCTCTGTTGACTGATGACGTCATGCTGACGTCATGATGACGTCAGCAAACACTATTCTGGATGATGTTAGAATTAAGTAGTTAAATAAATCCTAAAAATGATTTAAATCTTTAGAAAATCATATCTTTTAATCCGTAACTCGGATGAAAATACTTTCTACATGAAAGTTGCTCAGAACGACGAGACGAATCCGGATACGCAGTCCGTTCGTCCGCCACACACCCCTAACCTATCGAACTCGCAACTTTCCCCCTCCGGCTCCTCTGCCCGGAAACACGAAACACCGGGGATATTTTCCCGGATGTTTCCCCCCTTAACCGGTATCACCTACTACCGCGTTAGGGCACACCGAACACCGCGTATTGCCTTGTTATATTTTGTGATGCTTTGTTTGCTCTGTATTCATTATTTCTTCCCCCTCTTCTCTCCGGTAGAATACGAGACTGACGCTGCTGCTGACCAGTTCGACTACGGAGTTGACGACCCCTCTCTCTTGCCAGAGCAACCAGGCAAGCCCCCACCTTTGATCACCAGATATCGCCTACTCTTCTCTATACTGCTTGCATTAGAGTAGTGTAGCCTGTTACTGCTTTCCGTTGATCCTATTCTGATGCATAGCCTGACATTGTTGCTACATCTGTTGATACCTTACCTGCAATCCTAAATGCTTAGTATAGGATGCTAGTTTATCATCATTGGCCCTTCATTCTTGTTAGTCTGCCTGGCTATACTATTGGGCCGTGATCACTCGGGAGGTGATCACGGGTATATACTATATACTTTGTACATGATACATGTGGAGACTAAAGTCGGGTCGGCTGGTGGAGCACCCGCGAGTGGATCTTTGAGGCGGAGCGGCAGGGCAGGTTGAGACCGCCTAGGAGAGAGGTGGGCCTGGCCCTGTTCGGCGTTCGCGGATACTTAACACGCTTAACGAGATCTTGGTATTTGATCTGAGTTGGCTACGAGCCTATACGCACTAACCATCTACGCGGGAGTAGTTATGGGTATCCCGACGTCGTGGTATCAGCCGAAGCACTTTAGACGTCAGCGACGGAGCGGCGCGCGCCGGATTGGAACGTAAGCCTGCTCTTGTATTAAGGGGGCTAGTTCTGCTTCCGGCCGCCCTCGCAACGTGCAGGTGTGCTATGGGCGATGGGCCTAGACCCCTATGCGCTTAGGTTTAGACCGGCGTGCTGGCCTCTCTGTTTTGCCTAGGTGGGGCTGCGATGTGTTGATCTTCCGCGGCCGGGCATGACCCAGGAAAGTGTGTCCGGCCAAATGGGATCAAGCGTGCTGGGTAAGTTGGTGCACCCCTGCAGGGAAGTTAATCTATTCGAATAGCCGTGATCTTCGGTAACAAGACGACTTGGAGTTGTACCTTGACCTTATGACAACTAGAACCGGATACTTAATAAAACACACCCTTCCAAGTGCCAGATACAACCGGTGGTCGCTCTACCTCAGGGATATGAGGAGGGGATCGCCGGGTAGGATTATGCTATGAGATGCTACTTGGAGATGCTATTTGAAGGACTTCAATCTACTCTCTTCTACTTGATGCAAGACGGTGACTGCGAGAAGCGTAGTCTTCGACAAGATTAGTTATCCCCCTCTTATTCTGGCATTCTGCAGTTCAGTCCACTGATATGGCCTCCTTACACATATACCCATGCATATGTAGTGTAGTTCCTTGCTTGCGAGTACTTTGGATGAGTACTCACGGTTGCTTTCTCCCCCCTTTTTCCCCTTTCCTTTCTTTCTGGTTGTCGCAACCAGATGCTGGAGTCCAGGAGCCAGACGCCACCATCGACGACGACCCCTACTACACTGGAGGTGCCTACTACTATGTGCTGCCCGCTGATGACGACCTGGAGTAGTTTAGGAGGATCCCAGGCAGGAGGCCTGCGCCTCTTTCGATCTGTATCCCAGTTTGTGCTAGCCTTCTTAAGGCAAACTTGTTTAACTTATGTCTGTATTCAGATATTGTTGCTTCCGCTGACTCGTCTATGATCGAGCACTTGTATTCGAGCCCTCGAGGCCCCTGGCTTGTATTATGATGCTTGTATGACTTATTTATGTTTTAGAGTTGTGTTGTGATATCTTCCCGTGAGTCCCTGATCTTGATAGTACACGTTTGCGTGCATGATTAGTGTACGACTGAATCGGGGGCGTCACAACTCTCTTGGTGTTAATCACATAGCGATGTGGACTAGATTATTGACTCTAGTAAAACCCTTTGGGTATTAGTCACATGGTGATGTGAACTATTGGTGTTAAATCACATGGCGATGTGAACTAGATTGTCGACTCTAGTGCAAGTGGGAGACTGAAGGAAATATGCCCTAGAGGCAATATAAAGTTGTTATTTATATTTCCTTATATCATGATAAGTGTTTATTATTCATGCTAGAATTGTATTAACTGGAAACTTCGTACATGTGTGAATACATAGACAAAACAGAGTGTCCCTAGTATGCCTCTACTTGACTAGCTCGTTAATCACAGACGGTTATGTTTCCTGACCATAGACATGTGTTGTCATTTGATGAACGAGATCACATCATTAGAGAATGATGTGATGGACAAGACCCATCCATTAGCTTAGCATAATGACCATTTAGTTTTATTGCTATTGCTTTCGTCATGACTTATACATGTTCCGCTGACTATGATATTATGCAACTCCCGAATACCGGAGGAACACCTTGTGTTCTATCAAACATCACAACGTAACTGGGTGATTATAAATATGCTCTATAGATGTCTCTGAAGGTGTTTGTTGGGTTGGCATAGATCGAGACTAGGATTTGTCACTCCGTGTATCAGAGAGGTATCTCTGGGCCCTCTCGGTAATGCACATCACTATAAGCCTTGCAAGCAATGTGACTAATGAGTTGGTCACGGGATGATGCATTATGGAACGAGTAAAGAGACTTGCCGGTAACACGATTGAACTAGGTGTGATGATACCGACGATCGAATCTCGGGCAAGTAACATACCGATGAAAAAGGGAACAACGTATGTTGTTATGAGGTTTGACCGATAAAGATCTTCGTAGAATATGTAGGAGCCAATATGAGCATCCAGGTTCTGCTATTGGTTATTGACCGGAGATGTCTCTCGGTCATGTCTACGTAGTTCTCGAACCCGTAGGGTCCGCACGCTTAACGTTCGATGACGATTTGTATTATGAGTTATGTGATTTGATGACCGAAGTTTGTTCGGAGTCCCGGATGAGATCACAGACATGACGAGGAGTCTCGAAATGGTCGAGATGTAAAGATCGATATATTGGAAGGCTATATTTGGACATCGGAAAGGTTCTGAGTGGTTCGGGTATTTTTTGGAGTAACGGAGAGTTTCGGGAATTCGCCAGGGGAAGTATTGGGCCTTCATGGGCCTTAGTGCAAAGGAGAGAAGGGCCAGAAGGGGAGGTCGCGCCCCCCCATGGGCTGGTCCGAATTGGACTATGGAGGGGGCGGCGCCCCCCTCTTTCCTTCTCCCTCTCCTACTCCTTCCCTCTCTCCCCTCTTGGAAAAGGAAGGGGACTCCAACTAGGATTGGGAATCCTAGTTGGACTCCCCCTATAGGCGCGCCCCTCCTAGGCCGGCCTCCTATGCCCCACTCCTTTATATACATGGGCAGGGGGACACCCAAAGGCACTCCAAGATTTGTCTTATCCATGTGCGGTGCCCCCCTCCACAGTTACACACCTCGGTCATCTCGTCGTAGTGCTTAGGCGAAGCCCTGCGCTGGTAACTTCATCATCACCGTCACCACGCTGTTGTGCTGATGGAACTCTCCCTCGGCCTCAACTGGCTCAAGAGTTCGAGGGACATCACCGAGCTGAACATGTGCTAATCGCAGAGGTGCCGTACGTTCGGTACTTGGATCGGTTGGATCGCGAAGACGTTCGGCTACATAAACCACGTTAATAAACACTTCCGCTTTCGGTCTACGAGGGTACGTAGACACACTCTCCCCGCTCGTTGCTATGTTTCTCCTAGATAGATCTTGCGTGATCGGAGGAAAATTTTGAAATACTACGTTCCCCAGCAGTCGGCCGCAAGGGCCGCGGTGTGCTCCTTAGTGCAGAGGGACCGCTCCATGTTTCCATTGACTATGGTAATTCCACAGGGCCCAGGTATTTTGAGCTTTAAGTAAGCATAATGCGGGACCGCATTGAAGCAAGTGAAGGAGGTTCGTCCGAGCAATGCGTGATAACCATTGCGGAAGGGGACAATGTCGAAGATCAAGTCTTCGCTTCAGAAGTTATCCGGTGAACCGAAGACTACTTCCAATATTATTGAGCCCGTGAACTGGGCTTCTACACCGGCTATCACTTCTTTAAAGGTGGTGTTAGTAGGCTTTATTTCTGATGGGTCAATACCCATTTTGCGGACCAGGTCTTGATAAATCAAGTGAAGACTGCTGCCGCCGTCCATGAGGACTCGGGTGAGATGGAATCCATCGATGCTTGGATCAAGGACCAAAGCCGCGGAACCTCCATGACGGATACTGGTCGGGTGTTCCTTACGATCAAAGGTGATCGGACAAGCCCACCAGGGGTTGAATTTTGGGGCGATCAGCTCTACGGCGTAGACGTCCCTTAGTGCGCGCTTGCGCTCCCTCTTGGGGATATGAGTGACATATATCATATTCACTTTTTTTACCTCAAGGGGAAATTTCTTTTGCCCCCCTGTGTTCGTTGGGCGGGGCTCACCATCATCCTCGCTTGGCAGCCCTTTCCCCGTGTGCTTGATATTTAACTTGCTCGCCTGTTTGAAGACCCAACCGCTTCTGTTGGAGTGGTTTGTAGACTTGTCGGGGGTACCATGAATCTGGCAAGAACTGGTACAGCGACGTGCTATACAAATAGTTTTTAACCCCTTTCCGTGACAACATTTGGAACCGTCTCCAAGTGAGTGTGGACGATAGGGGGTTCCTTCCCACACGACCCAGAAACCGTCGGGGATAGGCCCTCCTGGGACACCAAATGAGCTCGTGTGTGATCGGGTGAGGCATCGAAACCCAATCATTTCCTTAGGTATGTACATCCCACACGGTGAATCCTAGAAAATCATTTCCGTAGGTATGTATATCATACACAGTTCTATGTGCGGAAACATTTGTGCAAGGTGGCCTAACGCAAACGGTTCGCTGCCGGAAGCCGCGTGTGATTGTTAGTTGATCGAACATGCCTAGTTTCTAGAAACCGTACGTGTTGTTTGAGTTCATCGCCCACAGTGCTGTCTGAGTAACCGTCTGCAATAGAAAACCCCAATAAGCAGGGTAATTAGCCTATTATTGATAATCCATGTACTAATCAAATTGATATTTCTTAAAAACACACTAGATATTTCATATCCGTATAACAACAACCAGGATTTCATAATCGAATTACATTAGATAGCTTCGGCACTCAGTTACGCCATTACACAACAGCACCAAGTTTCACATGCAGCAACCTTTGGAAAGTAGCATCCACTACAAGAAATATGTCAACTTGTGACCACCACTATTGGTCACTGAATGGTCACAAATTTCCATTTGTGACCTTTTTGTGACCAAAAACATAAGGTCAAAAGCTGGCCGTCATAAACTAACTATAGCGACCTTTCTTCTGGAACGGTCGAAGACGTTTATGACCAAAATACGCCTACTGTGGCAATTTGGTCACTAGCAACCTCCCCAGGCCACGTAGGCATCCAGCGTGGCAATCTGACGTGGCACAAGATTCAGCCCGATCCAATTCGGTTTTCTACATGGGCCTAGCCCATTAATTCAGCCTATTAGTGTTTTTTCTCATATTAATTTTGGCTAGGTAGATGGGCCAAGCCCAACAATTAAGCCTTCTCATTTTTGGGCCGTGGCCTTTTCCGCTAGAAAGTTTTAGTTTTTTTGTAATATAAAAAAGGTCCACTAGTCAAATGGGTCCTAGATGTCAGGTTCAGGTATGTGGGTCCCAGCTAGCAAGTTCATATTCTTCATATTTCAATTTAACAGTAAATAAATAACTAGTATTTAAATTGGCACAAACAAAACACACACATAATACTCCAAATATTATCAGCCAGATTCAGTACAGAGCTCCTATTGTACAAATAACATATACTTTACAAGCTCTACACATAATAATCTCTAACATATACAAGCTCTACAAGCTCTACACGTGATACAGTGTCCTGGTGTTAACCCTATAGCTCTACAAGTGTCTTCAATCTTCTTCAACATGGAGCTCCTCCGGTAGCGAGCACAAACTGGGCACCTACATCATCACATGAAGGCAAAACTAAAATTACTAAGATATATCATCAACAACTATATAGATTTGTTTAATATTACTAAGATATATAGCCATTAGTTTGTTTTAACATGGAACCCTAGAGTATGTGACTCTAGCACCCTGGGAAAGATGTTAGTTATGCTTGTTTAACAGGTACAATCATACTAGCTGATAGACAAACATTCCAGGAAGAATTGATGCTTGTTTAACAGGTACAATCGATACTGCTATCTCTAATAGACAAATTTAAAGTTTTTAATACATTTTTTTCTATTAGTAAATCTGAATATGCCACTTCCTGATTCATGGCCACATAGTCCAGCTAGCTACACCAGTTTGCTCTCATGCAAAAATTAGAAAAAAAAATGTATCATTGGTAATTATGCAACTCTGTTTGGAGTCATTTCTCCAAACAGTTACTGTTGTATCCTAATTGATAGTACTTTACAGTAGATAAACATTTGTTGATGCTAAAAAGACAAAGGCTTGTACCATGACATGTCCAACAAGCCTAATTAATAGTGTCAAACTGTAGCAGGACATAAAAGAACAGTACAGTAGTAACTTAAGCATGCTCCCCTGTAGACACACACACGCACACACGCACACGATCAATTCAAACCCAAACAAATCAAATCATGCTCTTCATCTGGACTGCTACAGATCCATGTATTGACGCTTAGCATCAAGCATTAGGCCATGAAGCATCTGTCCGATTTGTTCAACAAGACGAGTACATACCTGACTCTAGGTCGATGCGGTGGACGGGGCTGTACTTGAGCATCTGGTCCAGGGACGAGACTGCTAATCCAAATCGAACAAACAAATTCATTAGGAGGGGATCAGAGAGACAAGGAAGAAATGAAGTAAACATACATACATGTTTATATAAGCAGTAGAAGCAAGTAATATAAATACATCCTCTTTCTTCCTCTACAACACTAACTAGAGCAACATCAATCATTGTACACAAGGAGCAGCAGCAACAAGCCGATAAAGAAAGCTCAAGATTTGTGTCTTTTGCAAGTTTTAGCACACTAGTACATGCGTTAAAATGGAAGTGCCGCTGCTGGGTTGCAACAGCCAACAAACTATAGGGTTACAGTCAAGTTAGCATTACAGAAAGCGAAAAGGAAAGTGGAAAAGACATGGCAGCCTATAGTTATGCGGAGAACATCGACAAGTAGCCAACAGGATGAGCATTGTGCAGTTTAATAACACAATGTATTAATCTGAATACACGTGAAGAAAACTAGCAGTGTTATTAATACACTGCTAAATGAGCATTCAGGATGCTTATTATACACGTGAACAAAACTAGGCCAAAACATAGTAAAAAAACTACTAAATGGACACTAGCAGCAAAATGGCTAGGAGGAGGTCGATGCAAGAAGAGGCTATAAGAGGGGCCACGCAAGAAGAGGCTCCCAATGTATCTACCAGCAGGAATCTTAAAGCACATCCATCAACTCTTTTCATTATCTTGGCCAAGTTAATACTCGCTCACTTAGCTATTGCATACACACAAGTCAAAATAATACATCACAACAACTAAATGACCTCAGGCATTGTGGATCCGAGTCCAGCGACGAATGAACAGGAAAGTTTCATATATACCGAGGTTCTTGTCGAGGGTGCGGGTGAACTGGTGGAGCGCTGGGGGCACCTTGAGGCGCTGCTTGAGGATGCAACACTGGCGCTGGATGCGCATGACCTTGGGCCACTTGACGAACCGGTGGAGGTCCTTCTTGGGCGGCAGGGCGCCACCGATGCCGAACTGCTTTGGCCTCTTCTTGAACAGCGGGTTCACCACCTTGTCCTGCTACCACACACCAACGCAACCCAGTCAGATCACACGCGCCAGGACCGGGAGATTCCAAGCAGGTGTTATTTCTGCCATTTATTAATTACACATGAAACACTTATATTCAGAGCACTACTGGTACTTGCTGTACCAGGAACAGGATGTGGCAGTGGAGCTTCAAGAAAAATATTTAGGGTCCAAAACTAAGAGGAAAACACCAATTGTTCACATTGAAGATTGAACACATATGTCATCCTGGCATATCCTTGAAGGAACAATTCTCATAAAAGGAACACAAGAGAGGGCTGTTGATTTTGATGAGAACTAAATCAAAGCACTACTAATGTTATTCTATTAACAGATACTGAAACATTACCGGAACAAGAAGATTTGCAGAACATCTAGTTGTCCACTACAAGTGCTACTTGTTTCTCCACACGAGTCTAAAAAATGATTGTTTTGTGTGTGCATACAAGGTATTCAGTTACCAAGCTACTACAGTGGATTAATTAGAAAAAAAATACTATTCTAATCTAGGTACAGCCCTCACAAGTAGCATATCTCATACAGAAACAAGCAAACAAAACAATAATAGAAGTATGTTCACACCCTGTTGTCCACATTGTAGTGATGAAGATAACATCAACAAGATGGTCAAGAGAAACAAAAACATCTGACACTACTCCATATAACTCATTCCGTGTATGGACAACTCTACACAGAAACCAGTTAATACCATTGAATGCATTGCAAACTTATACCACCCAGACAAGAATTCATATGCAATAGATCCATTACAGATGAGAGACACGACTAAAAAACTTTCCTTCAACACTTCCTTTTACAGAATGTCAAGAGAGCAAACAACAAAATAACTAAATGTAACTATTTCCTCTTGTGCTCAATATAACTAGACAAAGCTTGCCCACCACAACTGCCCGCACAGCTATCACAAACAATTTCAGCATTCAGTCACTACTAGCATACGAAGCTCATCGAGCTAACTGAGCATCAAAACATGGGAGAGCACCCATACAAGTCGGAGACAACTATGTACACAAGCTTTTCCCGCAAGAGAATAACAAAACCCTAACACGTCAACTAAAGTGACCAGGTTCAGACAAATTCCATGAGCACAGCTCTGCATCACGGACTGGACTGGAGATAAATAAATCTCATCAACTACCTCTTGATGGCACCGTAGCCATGGTTGCCGATGACGAGCAGGTCAGTGTGGTGCCTCTCCACGGCACTGCAGAGCATGAACCTCCACCGTACCTCACCATGTCCCTGGCAGCGGTTGAAATCGATTGATCCCCAGAAATCAGGCATCCAGTAGGTTCAGATAACCAAGAATTGCGGATGGCACGTACCGGGGCAACCGAGGGTGAAGACGGAGGATACGACCGGCTTGGCATGGACGACGACGAGCACCACCGGGGCCCCGGCGCCAGCAGCACCGCCTTGCTCCTCCCCTCCTCCACCGGACTCGCACAACAGCACCGGGAAGACGAAGTTGGTGAGTAGCGGGTTGCTGCTGCTGTTGGGGGAGAAGGAGGCAGCGGCGCGTGTTCTCGATAAGGAAGGGGAGGCGTCGAGTGGTCGGGAGAGGGAGATCTGGGAGAAGGTGGCTGTGGAGTAGGCGGAGCAGGCGGGGGTGGCGGAAGGGAGGATGGCCGGGGCTGGGGGAGGACGGGGCAACGCCGGCGAGGTGAGAGAGCGGCGTGTCGATCTGCATCGGGAGAAGGAGGAGGCGTCGCGTGTTTTGGGAGGAAAGGGAGGCAACGAGCGGACCACCACCACCACGCACGCGCCGCCTTGTAGGACTTGGAGGCGGAGAGGATGGCGGCGAGCGGGGAGGAGGCCGCGATGCCCTGAGCGCGGCCGCGACGGCCGACATGTTGGCTGCGAGCTGCTTGAGCGCGCGCGAGCGGGAGATGATGAGGGGGAAGGGTGAGGCCGTCGGCGAGGTTGGTGGCGGACGGGATGCACCGGTGGAGAATGGATTTGGTCAGGGAGAGGGAGATCTGGGAGGAGGTGGCGGCGGAGAGGAGCCGAGGGAGGAGGAGTGCGGGTGCAGTTAGGGTTTGGGCTGCGGGTTTGCCTTTTTTTTTCTTTTTTTTCTTCTTATCATCTTATCTATAGATAGATGACTGGATGGGTGTGGGATGGAGAGGTGGAGAGTTGGACGGATGGATGAGCGCCATGTCATCGATCCGTGTGACAACTAAACCAACCAATGAAAATAGAGCACATATAATTGTGTTTTTACATTTGTTTTTTTTCTACTTTTTCACATGAAAAATTAAAAAAAAATTCTTATTGTGCACAAGGGTGCATCATGAAATTCAAACAAAGTTGGCTAAGAAAGTTTTCGTTTTCTTTTGACGAAGAAATCATTTTTCATTTTTCACGTGTCCAAAATGAGTTTTTTTGTGAAGGACCTAATGTATATTTGTTGCAAAATTGTACCGAATCATTTTTCTAAAATACTAGGCCATATTTAATGCACAATTGATCAAATTATTGGGTGTCACAAGCATTGATCCACCTCTCGTGAAAAAGACAAATTCCCGCCGATTCAGTAGGAAGCGGGTCAAATTTGAACTGCAGCTGCCTCATAGTTTGCTCTTTAATTTTTCCAAAATCATTTCTAGGTACATAAGTATCTATTTAATCAGAGAAACATCAAAAAAATTCCAAGATTCAACCACTTGCTAGGATCGGTGATGCCCGCCGTTTTGACCGCATTTTGAAACGGGCATAAAAAATTCAAAAAAATTCAAAAAATTGGGAAACCTTCGCATTGTGTCATTATATGTGACCAGGTTTCCAGGAAAAATAATAAACTTGTAATACGACAATTATTTTAAAAAAGTGTTCTCTGAAATGAGCTATCACGCGTGAAGATTCAGGGTTTTCAAGCCAAATGATCAATCTTATGGCCACATTCATGGCATAGTTTGTTAAAATGATCTCATATTGTGCACAAGGGTGCATCTTGGAATTCCAAACAATGTTGCCTAAGGGAGTTTTCATTTTCTTTGCACGGAAAATTTAGTTTCCATTTCCCGAGTGCCCGAAATGAGGTTTTTTTTGTGAAGGACCTACCAAATAATTGTTGCAAAATTGGACCAAATCATTTTTCTAAAATACTAGGCCATATTTAATGCACAATTGACAAATTGGTTGGGTGTAAAAAGTTTTGATCCACCTCTCATGAAAAAGACAAATTTCCGTCGATTCAGTTGGAAGCGGGTCAAATTTGAACTGTAGCTACCTTGTAGTTTGCTCTTTATTTTTTTCAAAAATCATTTCTAGGTACATAAGTATCTATTTAATCATAGAAACACCAAAAAAATTCCAAGATTCAACCACTAGCTAGGAACGGTCATTCCCGCCGTTTTGACCGCATTTTGAAACGGGCATAAAAAATTCAAAAAAAATCAAAAAATTGGGAAACCTTTGCATTGTGTCATTATATGTGGACAAGTTCCTAGGAAAAATAATAAACTTGTAATACGGCAATTATTTTTAAAAAGTGTTCTCAGAAACGAGCTATCACGTGTGGAGATCAATGGCTTTCAAGCCAAATGATCAATCTTATGGCCACATCCATGGCATAGTTTGTTCAAATGATCTCATATTGTGCACAAGGGTGCATATTGGAATGGCAAACAATGTTTCCTAAGGAAGTTTTCATTTTCGTTGGACGAAAAAACCATTTTCCATTTTTCGAGTGCCCGAAAGGAGGTTTTTTTGTGTGAAGGAACTACTAAATAATTGTTGCAAAATTGGACCAAATCATTTTTATAAAATACTATTCCATATTTAATGCACAATTGACAAAATGGTTGGGTGTAAAAAATTTTGATCCACCTCTCGTGAAAAAGACAAATTTCCGCCGATTTAGATGGAAGCGGGTCAAATTTGAACTGCAGCTGCCTCATAGTTTGCTATTTATTTTTTGCAAAAATCATTTCTAGTTACATAAGGACCTATTTAATCATAAATACATGGTTTGGTGGCGATACGTCGAGGTTTGGGCGGTGGCCGAGGGCCCCAACTCTAGAGCGCGTAAACTCGCATGCCCGTCGCGTGGTCACCGTGTGACCGTAATGTTGCCATGTGTTCTGGGCGGCCTAGGCATGTCTAGTGGGTTGGGCACTCCCTAGGTTGGTGCTAGGAAGAAAATTACAACATAAGATTCTCACGAGGAGACCGATCGATGCTCAAACATGAATTAGCAGCCAAGTGTTTGATTAGCGGTACGGGAGATGCACATGGCCAATGGGCGTGAGTTTTGGCTGAGGATGATCATCTACTAAGGAGAATGTCTTCACAAATTTTTAGCTCAAAAGGAGGATCCTAGGTGGTACTTGCTTTGCAAAGTACCACGCTGGACAAAAATATGAATATTGAAGCTGGGCTCAAAATAATGAATGGAGTGAGCTGAAATTTTGTGGAGGATGGTTATTTGGGCATAGGAAAGCATTGTAGAAAATTGATACCATTTGGACATGCCAAAGTAGTACTTCCTTCACAATGCTCTTCTATGGACAGAAACTTGGGAAAACTAGTGAGAGAGATTGGATGAATGAGATGAGCTCAAAATTGGTGTAGGTAAGTTACTTAGGTATGGTCATGCGCTGGTAAATTTTCAGATCATTTGGGTAAGCCTAGCTAGTACTTACTTCACAAAGCTTCTCTCAAGGTAGAAACTTTGGAAATTTCCCGAGAAAGATTTACTAGGAAAATTGAGCTGAATATTATCATGTGGCAATGATTTGGGTATGTAAGAGTGCCCGAAAAGTTTGAGGGTAATAGGAGGGGTCTATATAACACTTGCTTTGCAACGTGCCAATTTGGCCATAAAATATAAATTGAACCTGGGCTCACATAGATGATTTGACTGAGCTGCAATTTGGAGGAGGTTGATAATTTGGGCATATGAAGGAACTGTATAAATTTCAGGTCATTTAGAGATATAAAAAAGGTACTTCCTTCACAATGCTTCTAGGTGGACAAAAACTTTGGAAATTTGCCGAGGAAGATTTGCTAGGAAAATGGAGCTGAATTTTGTCATGCGGTAATAATTTGGATAGGAAAGAGTGCCCAAAAATTCCGAGGGCAATCAAGAATATATAAATAGCACTTCCTTCATAAAGTGTTGTTGTGAACAGAATAGGAAAATGAATATTGTTGAATTAGTTTTGAACTAGGCAAGGAAGGATTTTTACATATTTGATGAAGATATGCCCCAAAGAATTTATGAGATTTTTTTTGGGAATTTTGGGAATGATAGAAATATAGGTTGCTTCACAACCTAGGGCAAAAACTACCACATGGACATGACACATAGGCAAAACTGATGAGATGGCGCCTAGTCATCACAACCCACCACAATCTACAAGGATATGACCATCTATATTGGTCATTAACAACTAGAAATAAGGCAGCGGACTAGCACTGTTTGCTTTGTGACCATTTCGTGTAAGGAAATTACGACCTTTCTGACCAAAATGGTCGCAATGGTTTAGGGTTTGGAGCCCCCTGAACAGCTTTTGACCAATTGGTCTAAAATGGTCATAAATTTATGACCAATTCTTCAAGGGTCACTGACAGAAGGTCATAAGTTGACATATTTCTTGTAGTGATCATACATGGTAAATAGACAGATGAATCTCATGCGGGAAACTGCAGAAGCGGAAGGCAAATATTGAGCCTTCAGTGATGTTGAATATCCTTGCAACTTTAGGCCAGTGGTTATGGATAATTTCCCGCCCAACCTTCGTCCTCTTCAGCAAGACTTCAATTTTGTACCGTGGGTGTTGAATGAATACCTTCCTCGCCTCTTGACCATGCAGGTGGTTTGAGAGGTAATCATTGGTGAACTGCTTTGAAAAGTACTGAAAACAAAGCTATGCATAAATCGCTGTTATAAATTTTGAAATGGCGCTAGGGGTAAAAACAAGGTAAAAGAGTTAGTACCATCCTATAGTTGACTGATGTCTTCTTCATTGTGCAAACAAAGATCGTGCTATTATTCGTCGCAATTTTCTTCATCCTAACAATCTTTCTGAGTTTCTTGACTTGACTGATATTCATGGACATCTCATTTCCCCATATGCAAAATGGGTCAAACAGTGGGTCTAAGCCTCTGACAGCAGGACCTACTTGTGCAAGACCAAATGTTAAGAAACCCAAATATTAGAATGATTCATGCAACTGCACAATAATGTGCTATTAGCCAAAGGACCCTGCTTGAACAAACCTCGATGGTAAATCGCAGTGTCCTCCATTGTTTCCCTGCAACACACATAAGGAAGATCTTGATCAGGTTAATTGAGAGTTGGCATACTATCAGTAGAATATGTATTGACTACAGCCAAATTCGATTGGTGTCACATGCATAACAATACAAAATTGTACCCACAACAAATGAAAATCAAATTGCAGAACTGGACCAAACAGTTAAATGGACAGAAAACCAAATGAACCAAAATAGTTAATTGAGCACGACATTGCAGAATAGAAACATGTACTAGAAGATAAGACAATTAACAAAACAAAGAATGCTTGAGAAAAGTACTACGAAATGTAGCAATTGTTGGACCAAAGTGTTAACTGAACATTACTCCCTCCGTTCCAAAATAGATGACTCAACTTTGTACTAACTTTAGTACAAAATTGAGTCATCTATTTTGGAACGGAGGGAGTACATTTCAGATGACCAAACTGTTAACTGAGCATCATATTGCATATTAATATTACAGGGGACAAATCCCTAGAAGGCACTGGCGATGGCCTCGAGAAAACATCACGAACTGTATTTTAAAGTAGACAACCGCGTGGCGGTGTCAACGGTGTCCTCGAAGACGAGGTGCTCCTCCAAGATCTGGCAGTCGACATGCATGGCAGCCATAGTGACACCGTGCACGCATGTGGCCGCATGCTACTGAGCTCCATGTTATACTGCATGTAAAATGGCTGTGGGCGGCGCTTAATTGGAGGAGGGGGCAGTGATTTCGGTGGAGGGTGTCGCGCAGTCGGTCAGGGCATGTGGGACGGTAAAGGAGGAGATGTTGGGGAACGTAGTAATTTCAAAAAAAATTCCTACGCACACGCAAGATCATGGTGATGCATAGCAACGAGAGGGGAGAGTGTGATCTACGTACCCTTGTAGATCAACAACGGAAGCGTTAACTTGGTTGATGTAGTCGTACGTCTCCACGGCCCGACCGATCAAGCACCGAAACTACGGCACCTCCGAGTTCTAGCACACGTTCAGCTCGATGACGATCCCAGGACTCCAATCCAGCAAAGTGTCGGGGAAGAGTTCTGTCAGCACGACGGCGTGGTGACGATCTTGATGTACTACCGTCGCAGGGCTTCTCCTAAGCACCGCTACAATATTGTCGAGGACTATGGTGGAAGGGGGCACCGCGCACGTCAAAGAATATGATCACGTGGATCAACTTGTGTGTCAAGGGGTGCCCCCTGCCCCCGTATATAAAGGATCAAGGGGAGGAGGCCGGCCGGCCCTCTATGGCGCGCCAAGGAGGAGTCCTCCTCCTAGTAGGAGTAGGACTCCTACTAGGAGGGGGAAAGAAGTGGGGAGGGAGAGGGAAAGGGGGGCGCCGCCCCCCTCTCCTAGTCCAATTCGGACCAGGGGGGAGGAGGCGCGCGGCCCAC
>NC_041392.1:446486771-446505283 GCF_002162155.2 Triticum dicoccoides
CGGAACACTTCCGGTGTCCGAATATAGCCGTCCAATATATCAATCTTTATGTCTCGACCATTTCGAGACTCCTCATCATGTCCGTGATCACATCCGGGACTCCGAACTAACTTCGGTACATCAAAACTCATAAACTCATAATATAACTGTCATCGAAACCTTAAGCGTGCGGACCCTACAGGTTCGAGAACAATGTAGACATGACCGAGACACGTCTCCGGTCAATAACCAATAGCGGAACCTGGATGCTCATATTAGCTCCTACATATTCTACGAAGATCTTTATCGGTCAGACCGCATAACAACATACGTTGTTCCCTTTGTCATCGGTATGTTACTTGCCCGAGATTCGATCGTCGGTATCTCCATACCTAGTTCAATCTCGTTACTGGCAAGTCTCTTTACTCGTTCCGTAATACATCATCTCGCAACTAACTCATTAGTTGCAATGCTTGCAAGGCTTATGTGATGTGCATTACCGAGAGGGCCCAGAGATACCTCTCCGACAATCGGAGTGCCAAATCCTAATCTCGAAATACTCCAACCCAACATGTACCTTTGGAGACACCTGTAGAGCACCTTTATAATCACCCATTTACGTTGTGACGTTTGGTAGCACACAAAGTGTTCCTCCGGCAAACGGGAGTTGCATAATCTCATAGTCATAGGAACATGTATAAGTTATGAAGAAAGCAATAGCAACATACTAAACGATCGGGTGCTAAGCTAATGGAATGGGTCATGTCAATCAGATCATTTACCTAATGATGTGATCCCGTTAATCAAATAACAACTCCTTGTTTATGGTTAGGAAACATAACCATCTTTGATTAACGAGCTAGTCAAGTAGAGGCATACTAGTGACACTCTGTTTGTCTATGTATTCACACATGTATTATGTTTCCGATTAATACAATTCTAGCATGAATAATAAACATTTATCATGATATAAGGAAATAAATAATAACTTTATTATTGCCTCTAGGGCATATTTCCTTCAGTCTCCCACTTGCACTAGAGTCAATAATCTAGATTACACAGTAATGATTCTAACACCCATGGAGCCTTGGTGCTGATCATGTTTTGCTCGTGGAAGAGGCTTAGTCAACGGGTCTGCAACATTCAGATCCGTATGTATCTTGCAAATATCTATGTCTCCCACCTGGACTAGATCCCGGATGGAATTGAAGCGTCTCTTGATGTGCTTGGTTCTCTTGTGAAATCTGGATTCCTTTGCCAAGGAAATTGCACCAGTATTGTCACAAAAGATTTTCATTGGACCCGATGCACTAGGTATGACACCTAGATCGGATATGAACTCCTTCATCCAGACTCCTTCATTTGCTGCTTTCGAAGCAGCTATGTACTTTGCTTCACATGTAGATCCCGCTACAACGCTTTGTTTAGAACTGCACCAACTGACAGCTCCACCGTTTAATGTAAACACGTATCCGGTTTGTGATTTAGAATCGTCCGGATCAGTGTCAAAGCTTGCATCAATGTAACCTTTTACGATGAGCTCTTTGTCACCTCCATATATGAGAAACATATCCTTAGTCCTTTTCAGGTATTTCAGGATGTTCTTGACCGCTGTCCAGTGATCCACTCCTGGATTACTTTGGTACCTCCCTGCTAGACTTATAGCAAGGCACACATCAGGTCTGGTACACAGCATTGCATACATGATAGAGCCTATGGCTGAAGCATAGGGAACATCTTTCAATTTCTCTCTATCTTCTGCAGTGGTCGGGCATTGAGTCTTCCTCAACTTCACACCTTGTAACACAGGCAAGAACCCTTTCTTTGCTTGATACATTTTGAATTTCTTCAAAACTTTGTCAAGGTATGTGCTCTGTGAAAGTCTAATTAAGCGTCTTGATCTATCTCTATAGATCTTAATGCCTAATATGTAAGCAGCTTCACTGAGGTATTTCATTGAAAAACACTTATTCAAGTATCCCTTTATGCTATCCAGAAATTCTATATCATTTCCAATTAGTAATATGTCATCCACATATAATATCAGAAATGCTACAGAGCTCCCACTCACTTTCTTGTAAATACAGGCTTCTCCAAAAGTCTGTATAAAACCAAATGCTTTGATCACACTATCAAAACGTTTATTCCAACTCCGAGAGGCTTGCACCAGTCCATAAATGGATCGCTGGAGCTTGCACACTTTGTTAGCTCCCTTTGGATCGACAAAACCTTCTGGTTGCATCATATACAACTCTTCTTCCAGAAATCCATTCAGGAATGCAGTTTTGACATCCATCTGCCAAATTTCATAATCATAAAATGCGGCAATTGCTAACATGATTCGGACAGACTTAAGCATCGCTACGGGTGAGAAGGTCTCATCGTAGTCAATCCCTTGAACTTGCCGAAAACCTTTTGCGACAAGTCGAGCTTTGTAGACAGTAATATTACCGTCAGCGTCAGTCTTCTTCTTGAAGATCCATTTATTCTCAATTGCTTGCTGATCATCGGGCAAGTCAACCAAAGTCCATACTTTGTTCTCATACATGGATCCCATCTCAGATTTCATGGCTTCAAGCCATTTTGCGGAATCTGGGCTCACCATCGCTTCTTCATAGTTCGTAGGCTCATCATGATCTAGTAGCATGACTTCCAGAACAGGATTTCCGTACCACTCTGGCGCGGATCTCACTCTGGTTGATCTATGAGGTTCAGTAGTATCTTGTTCTGAAGTTTCATGATCATTATCATTAGCTTCCTTACTAACTAGTGTAGGTGTCACTAAAACAGTTTTCTGTGATGCACTACTTTCCAATAAGGGAGCAGGTACAGTTACCTCGTCAAGTTCTACTTTCCTCCCACTCACTTCTTTCGAGAGAAACTCCTTCTCTAGAAAGTTTCCAAATTTAGCAACAAAAGTCTTGCCTTCGGATCTGTGATAGAAGGTGTATCCTATAGTTTCCTTTGGATATCTTATGAAGACACATTTCTCCGATTTGGGTTCGAGCTTATCAGGTTGAAGCTTTTTCACATAAGCATCACAGCCCCAAACTTTCAGAAACGACAACTTTGGTTTCTTGCCAAACCACAGTTCATAAGGCGTCGTCTCAACGGATTTTGATGGTGCCCTATTTAACGTGAATGCGGCCGTCTCTAGAGCGTATCCCCAAAACGATAGCGGTAAATCAGTAAGAGACATCATAGATCGCACCATATCTAGTAAAGTACGATTACGACGTTCGGACACACCATTACGCTGTGGTGTTTCGGGTAGCGTGAGTTGCAAAACTATTCCACAATTTTTCAAATGTACACCAAACTCGTAACTCAAATATTCTCCTCCACAATCAGATCGTAGGAATTTTATTTTCTTGTTACGATGATTTTCTACTTCACTCTGAAATTCTTTGAACTTTTCAAATGTTTCAGACTTGTGTTTCATTAAGTAAATATACCCATATTTGCTTAAGTCATCTGTGAAGGTGAGAAAATAACGATATCCGCCACGAGCCTCAATATTCATCGGACCACATACATCTGTATGTATGATTTCCATCAAATCTGTTGCTCTCTCCATAGTACCAGAGAACGGTGTTTTAGTCATCTTGCCCATGAGGCACGGTTCTCAAGTACCAAGTGATTCATAATCAAGTGGTTCCAAAAGTCCATCAGTATGGAGTTTCTTCATGCGCTTTACACCGATATGACCTAAACGGCAGTGCCACAAATAAGTTGCACTATCATTATCAACTCTGCATCTTTTGGTTTCAACACTATGAATATGTGTGTCACTACTATCGAGATTCAACAAAAATAGACCACTCTTTAAGGGTGCATGACCATAAAAGATATTACTCATATAAATAGAACAACCATTATTCTCATATTTAAATGAATAACCGTCTCACATCAAACAAGATCCAGATATAATGTTCATGCTTAACGTTGGCACCAAATAACAATTATTTAGGTCTAATATTAATCCCGAAGGTAGATGTAGAGGTAGCATGCCGACTGTGATCACATCGACTTTGGAACCGTTTCCCACGCGCATCGTCACCTCGTCCTTAGCCAATCTTCGCTTAATCCGTAGTCCCTGTTTCGAGTTGCAAATATTAGCAACAGAACCAGTATCAAATACCCAGGTGCTACTGCGAGCATTAGTAAGGTACACATCAATAACATGTATATCACATATACCTTTGTTCACCTTGCCATCCTTCTTATCTGCCAAATACTTGGGGCAGTTCCGCTTCCAGTGACCAGTCTGCTTGCAGTAGAAGCAATCAGTTTCAGGCTTAGGTCCAGGTTTGGGTTTCTTCTCTTGAGTAGCAACTTGCTTGCCGTTCTTTTTGAAGTTCCCCTTCTTCTTCCCTTTGCCCTTTTTCTTGAAACTAGTGGTATTGTTGACCATCAACACTTGATGCTCCTTCTTGATTTCTACCTCCGCAGCTTTCAGCATTGCGAAGAGCTCAGGAATAGTCTTATTCATCCCTTGCATATTATAGTTCATCACGAAGCTCTTGTAGCTTGGTGGCAGTGATTGAAGAATTCTGTCAATGACGCAATCATCTGGAAGATTAACTCCCAATTGAATCAAGTGATTATTATACCCAGACATTTTGAGTATATGCTCACTGACAGAACTGTTCTCCTCCATCTTGCAGCTATAGAACTTATTGGAGACTTCATATCTCTCAATCCGGGCATTTGCTTGAAATATTAACTTCAACTCCTGGAACATCTCATATGCTCCATGACGTTCAAAACGTCGTTGAAGTCCCGATTCTAAGCCGTAAAGCATGGCACACTGAACTATCGAGTAGTCATCAGCTTTGCTCTGCCAGACGTTCATAACATTTGGTGTTGCTCCAGCAGCAGGCCTGGCACCCAGCGGTGCTTCCAAGACGTAATTCTTCTGTGCAGCAATGAGGATAATCCTCAAGTTACGGACCCAATCCGTGTAATTGCTACCATCATCTTTCAACTTTGCTTTCTCAAGGAACGCATTAAAATTCAACGGAACAACAGCACGAGCCATCTATCTACAATCAAGCATAAACAAGCAAGATACTATCAGGTACTATGTTTCATGATAAATTTAGGTTCAATTAATTTACTTAAAGAACTCCCACTTAGATAGACATCCCTCTAATCCTCTAAGTGATTACGTGATCCAAATCAACTAAACCATGTCCGATCATCACGTGAGATGGAGTAGTTTCATTGGTGAACATCACTATGTTGATCATATCTACCATATGATTCACGCTCGACCTTTCGGTCTCCGTGTTCCGAGGCCATATCTGTATATGCTTGGCTCGTCAAGTATAACCTGAGTATTCCGCGTGTGCAACTGTTTTGCACCCGTTGTATTTGAACGTAGATCCTATCACACCCGATCATCACATGGTGTCTCAGCACGAAGAACTTTCGCAACGGTGCATACTCAGGGAGAACACTTCTTGATAATTAGTGAGAGATCATCTTATAATGCTACCGTCAATCAAAGCAAGATAAGATGCATAAAAGATAAACATCACATGCAATCAATATAAGCGATATGATATGGCCATCATCATCTTGTGCTTGTGATCTCCATCTTCGAAGCACCGTCGTGATCACCATCGTCATCGGCGCGACACCTTGATCTCCATCGTAGCATCATTGTCGTCTCGCCAATCTTATGCTTCCACGACTATCGCTACCGCTTAGTGATAAAGTAAAGCATTACAGCGCGATTACATTGCATACAATAAAGCGACAACCATATGGCTCCTGCCAGTTGCCGATAACTCGGTTACAAAACATGATCATCTCATACAATAAAATTTAGCATCATGTCCTGACCATATCACATCACAACATGCCCAGCAAAAACAAGTTAGACGTCCTCTACTTTGTTGTTGCAAGTTTTACGTGGCTACTACGGGCTTAAGCAAGAACCAATCTTACCTACGCATCAAAACCACAACGATAGGTTGTCAAGTTGGTGATGTTTTAACCTTTGCAAGGACCGGGCGTAGCCACACTCGGTTCAACTAAAGTTGGAGAAACTGTCACCCGCAAGCCACCTATGTGCAAAGCAGGTCGGGAGAACCGGTCTCGCGTAAGCGTACGCGTAATGTCGGTCCGGGCCGCTTCGTCCAACAATACCGCCGAACCAAAGTATGACATGCTGGTAAGCAGTATGACTTATATCGCCCACAACTCACTTGTGTTCTACTCGTGCAAATAACATCAACATATAAAACCTAGGCTCTGATACCACTGTTGGGGAACGTAGTAATTTCAAAAAAAATCCTATGCACACGCAAGATCATGGTGATGCATAGCAACGAGAGGGGAGAGTGTGATCTACGTACCCTTGTAGATCGACAACGGAAGCATTAACTTGGTTGATGTAGTCATACGTCTCCACGGCCCAACCGATCAAGCACCGAAACTACGGCACCTCCGAGTTCTAGCACACGTTCAGCTCGATGACGATCCCCGGACTCCGATCCAGCAAAGTGTCGGGGAAGAGTTCCGTCAGCACGACGGCGTGGTGACGATCTTGATGTACTACCGTCGCAGGGCTTCGCCTAAGCACCGCTACAATATTATCGAGGACTATGGTGGAAGGGGGCACCGCACACGGCTAAGAATATGATCATGTGGATCAACTTGTGAGTCAAGGGGTGCCCCCTGCCCCCGTATATAAAGGATCAAGGGGAGGAGGCCGGCCGGCCCTCTATGGCGTGCCAAGGAGGAGTCCTCCTAGTAGGAGTAGGACTCCTACTAGGAGGGGGAAAGAAGTGGGGAGGGAGAGGGAAAGGGGGGCGCCGCCCCCCTCTCATAGTCCAATTCGGACCAGGGGGGAGGAGGCGCGCGGCCCACCTTTGGCTGCCCCTCTCTCTCTCCACTAAGGCCCATATGGCCCATTACTTCTCCCGGGGGGGGGGGGTTCCGGTAACCCTCCGGCTCTCCGGTTTTCTCCGGAATCACCCGGAACACTTCCGGTGTCCGAATATAGCCGTCCAATATATCAATCTTTATGTCTCGACCATTTCGAGACTCCTCGTCATGTCCGTGATCACATCCGGGACTCCGAACTAACTTCGGTACATCAAAACTCATAAACTCATAATATAACTGTCATCGAAACCTTAAGCGTGCGGACCCTACGGGTTCGAGAACAATGTAGACATGACCGAGACACGTCTCCGGTCAATAACCAATAGCGGAACCTGGATGCTCATATTGGCTCCTACATATTCTACGAAGATCTTTATCGGTCAGACCGCATAACAACATACGTTGTTCCCTTTGTCATCGGTATGTTACTTGCCTGAGATTCGATCGTCGGTATCTCAATACCTAGTTCAATCTCGTTACCGGCAAGTCTCTTTACTCATTCCGTAATACATCATCTCGCAACTAACTCATTAGTTGCAATGCTTGCAAGGCTTATGTGATGTGCATTACCGAGAGGGCCCAGAGATACCTCTCCGACAATCGGAGTGGCAAATCCTAATCTTGAAATACTCCAACCCAACATGTACCTTTGGAGACACCTGTAGAGCACCTTTATAATCACCCATTTACGTTGTGACGTTTGGTAGCACACAAAGTGTTCCTCCGGCAAACGGGAGTTGCATAATCTCATAGTCATAGGAACATGTATAAGTCATGAAGAAAGCAATAGCAACATACTAAACGATCGGGTGCTAAGCTAATGGAATGGGTCATGTCAATCAGATCATTCACCTAATGATGTGATCCGATTAATCAAATAACAACTCCTTGTTTATGGTTAGGAAACATAACCATCTTTGATTAACGAGCTAGTCAAGTAGAGGCATACTACTGACACTTTGTTTGTCTATGTATTCACACATGTATTATGTTTCCGGTTAATACAATTCTAGCATGAATAATAAATATTTAGCATGATATAAGGAAATAAATAATAACTTTATTATTGCCTCTAGGGCATATTTCCTTTAGGAGAATGGTGTGGGTGGAGTGTGGATTACCTGACCATATCAACGAGGCTGCGCATCAAGAAGAAGGATCGCCGGCGAGGAGGCGGCGTTGCAAGAAGAAGGGTCGCCAGCGAGGAGGCAGCGCTGGAAGAAGAAGGGTAGTCGGCAAGGAGGTGGCAGTGCAAGAAGAAGGGTCGCTAGTGAGGAGGCTGAGCTGCCAGTAAGCAACAGTGAAGGTTTGAACTGGGAAAGCAAGGAGGAACAGTGGAAATGTGGCTTTTGGTGGGAGGGAGGGAGGGGGTGGGGAGATAGATATTTCCACGGTGGCAAAAAAAATTCGCTTGGTGCCGGGAGAAACTGGCGCGCAAGTGTGGTTCAAGCAGGGGTGGTGGACTGTAGACGACGAAGCTTCTTGCGTAAGCCAGACAAGATGGTGCGCCAAGATATTTTATATCGCATCCCACATGATTCTTTCTAGTGAACTGTTTGTGTTATACCTGATTTTTTTATTATGTTTTGAAAGACAAAATGGTGTTACGGAGGGAAATGACGGTGTTTGAATTGCTAAAATATTTACGTAAGTGAACATGCAACTACTACATGAGTGTCGTGTTTAAATTTGGAATTATTCCAGGTTCATTTGGCATTTTATGCATTAATTGAGTTTCTGGGCATTTAATGTGCGTAATTCAAATTTGAAGTACAAGCACATGCTCCAGTGCACCAAAGTTTGTTGAAAAATCACATCTAGGCATCGTGGCTCGGCCGGAAAGATTGAGAAACTTGGTTTTTTAATTCCTGTAAATCCAAAACACGCCCGAACATCATGAAACTAGGCATGGTGTCATGACATAGCACCAACATGCTGCGGTAATTTTTTTGGCCGAATTGGGACAAGCTTTGGTGTAAACTTCTTGCAAACCGGAGCTTCCCTCAAGAAGGCTCGTGGTTCTGAGAGGGAACGTGTCACCTCCATGTGCGAAACGACATACGTACACTTCCTTCTCCCGCCTTAATTTTTTTACACAGGCAGATTAGACCAAATAGAAGTATCATGCTAAATTTTGGAATTATTCCGGCTACGTTTGGCCTTTTTATGTGCATAATTCAAATTTGAACTACAAGCACATGCTCCAGTGCACCAAAGTTGGTTGAAAAATCACATGTGTGTCCTTGGGTAAATTTCTAGGTCCCATGCAAGAAATAGGAATGAAATTCAAACATCTGGGCATCGTGGCTCGGCCAGAAAGATTGAGAAACTTGGTTTTTTAATTCCTGTAAATCCAAAACATGCCTGAAAATCATGAAACTTGGCATGGTTTCATGACATGGACCAACATGGTGCGGTAAATTTTTTGGCTGAATTGGGACAACCTTTGGTGTAAGCTTCTTGCAAACCGGAGCTTCCCTCAAGAAGGCTTGTGGTTCCGAGAGGGAACATGTCACCTCCGTGTGCGAAACGACAAACGTACACTGCCTTCTCCCACCTTAATTTTTTACACAGGCAGATTAAACCAAATAAAAGTATCGTGCTAAACTTTGGAATTATTCCGGGTTCGTTTGGCCTTTTTATACATTAATTGAGTTTCCACGCATTTAATGTGCATAATTCAAATTTGAATTACAAGCAGATGCTCCAGTGCACCAAAGTTGGTTGAAAAATCACATGTGTGTCCTTGGGTAAATTTCTAGGTCCGATGAAAGAAATAGGAATGAAATTCGAACATCTGGGCATCGTGGCTCGGCCAGAAAGATTGAGAAACTTGGTTTTTTAATTCCTGTAAATCCAAAACATGCCTGAAAATCATGAAACTTGGCATGGTTTCATGACATGGACCAACATGGTGCGGTAAATTTTTTGGCTGAATTGGGACAACCTTTGGTGTAAGCTTCTTGCAAACCGGAGCTTCCCTCAAGAAGGCTCGTGGTTCCGAGAGGGAGCGTGTCACCTCCGTGTGCGAAATGACAAACGTACACTGCCTTCTCTTGCCTTAAATTTTACACAGGCAGATTTGACCAAATAAAAGTATCGTGCTAAATTTTGGAATTATTCCGGGTTTGTTTGGCCTTTTTTATACATTAATTGAGTTTCTGCACATTTAATGTGCATAATTCAAATTTAAACTACAAGCACATGCTCCTGTGCACCAAAGTTGGTTGAAAAATCACATGTGTGTCCTTGAGTGAATTTCTAGGTCCCATGCAAGAAATGGGAATGAAATTCAAACATCTGGGCGTCATGGCTCGGCCGGAAAGATTGAGAAACTTGGATTTTCAACTCCTATAAATCCAGAACACGTCTCCAAATCATGAAACTTGGCATAGTGTCACGACATGGCACTAACATGCTGCGGTAATTTTTTTGGCCAAATTGGGACAAGCTTTGGTGTAAGCTTCTTGCAAACCGGAGCTTCCCTCAAGAAGGCTCGAGGTTCCGAGAGGGAACGTGTCAGCTCCGTGTGCGAAACGACATACGTACACTGCCTTGTCCCGCCTTAATTTTTTTACACAGGAAGATTAGATCAAATAGAAGTATCGTGATAAATTTTGGAATTAGTCCAGGTTCATTTGGCCTTTTTTATGCATTAATTGAGTTTCTGGGCATTTATTGCGCATAATCCAAATTTGAATTACAAGCACATGCTCCAGTGCACCAAAGTTGGTTGAAAAATCACATGTGTGTCCTTGGGTGAATTTCTAGGTCCCATGCAAGAAATGAGAATGAAATTCAAACATCTGGGCGTCGTGGCTCGGCTAAAAAGATTGAGAAACTTGGTTTTTTAATTCCTGTAAATCCAAAACATGCCTGAAAATCATGAAACTTGGCATGGTTTCATGACATGGACCAACATGGTGCAGTAATTTTTTTGGCTGAATTGGGACAATATTTGGTGTAAGCTTCTTGCAAACTAGAGCTTCCCTCAAGAAGGCTCGTGGTTCCGAGAGGGAGCGTGTCACCTCCGTGTGCGAAACGACAAACGTACACTGCCTTCTCTTGCCTTAAATTTTTACACAGGCAGATTTGACCAAATAAAAGTATCGTGCTAAATTTTGGAATTATTCCGAGTTCATTTGGCCTTTTTTATACATTAATTGAGTTTCTGCGCATTTAATATGCATAATTCAAATTTAAACTACAAGCACATGCTCCTGTGCACCAAAGTTGGTTGAAAAATCACATGTGTGTCCTTGAGTGAATTTCTAGGTCCCATGCAAGAAATGGGAGTGAAATTCAAACATCTGGGCGTCGTGGCTCGACCAGAAAGATTGAAAATCTTGGTTTTTAATTCCTGTAAATCCAAATCACGTTTGAAAATCATGAAACTTGGCATGGTGTCATGACATGGCACCAACATGCTGCGGTAATTTTTTGGCCGAATTGGGACAAGCTTTGGTGTAAGCCTCTTGCAAACCTGAGCTTCCCTCAAGAAGGCTTGTGGTTCTGAGGGGGAACGTGTCACCTCCGTGTGCAAAAGGACATACGTACACTGCCTTCTCCCGCCTTAATTTCTTTACACTGGCAGATTAGACCAAACAGAAGTATCGTGCTAAGTTTTGGAATTATTCCGGGTTTGTTTGGCCTTTTTATGCATTAATTCAGTTTCTAGGCATTTAATGTGCATATTTCAAATTTGAACTACAAGCACATGCTCCAGTGCACCAAAGTTGGTTGAAGAATCACATGTGTATCCTTGGGTGAATTTCTAGGCCCCATGCAAGAAATGGAAATGAAATTCAAACATCTAGGCATCGTGGCTCGGCCAGAAAGATTGAGAAACTTGGGTTTTAATTCCTGCAAATCCAAAAGACGCCTGAAAATCATGAAACTTGGCATGGTGTCATGACATGGACCAACATGGTGCGGTAATTTTTTTGGCCGAATTGGGACAAGCTTTGGTGTATGCTTCTTCCAAACCGGGGCTTCCCTCAAGAAGGCTCGTGGTTCCGAGAGGGAACATGTCACCTCCGTGTGCGAAACGACAAACGTACACTGCCTTCTCCCACCTTAATTTTTTACACAGGCAGATTAAACCAAATAAAAGTATCGTGCTAAGCTTTGGAATTATTCCGGGTTCGTTTGGCCTTTTTATACATTAATTGAGTTTCCATGCATTTAATGTGCATAATTCAAATTTGAACTACAAGCAGATGCTCCAGTGCACCAAAGTTGGTTGAAAATCACATGTGTGTCCTTGGGTAAATTTCTAGGTCCGATGCAAGAAATAGGAATGAAATTCGAACATCTGGGCATCGTGGCTCGGCCAGAAAGATTGAGAAACTTGGTTTTTTAATTCCTGTAAATCCAAAACATGCCTGAAAATCATGAAACTTGGCATGGTTTCATGACATGGACCAACATGGTGCGGTAAATTTTTTGGCTGAATTGGGACAACCTTTGGTGTAAGCTTCTTGCAAACCGGAGCTTCCCTCAAGAAGGCTCGTGGTTCCGAGAGGGAGCGTGTCACCTCCGTGTGCGAAATGACAAACGTACACTGCCTTCTCTAGCCTTAAACTTTTACACAGGCAGATTTGACCAAATAAAAGTATCGTGCTAAATTTTGGAATTATTCCGGGTTTGTTTGGCCTTTTTTATACATTAATTGAGTTTCTGCGCATTTAATGTGCATAATTGAAATTTAAACTACAAGCACATGCTCCTGTGCACCAAAGTTGGTTGAAAAATCACATGTGTGTCCTTGAGTGAATTTCTAGGTCCCATGCAAGAAATGGGAATGAAATTCAAACATCTGGGCGTCATGGCTCGGCCGGAAAGATTGAGAAACTTGGATTTTCAACTCCTATAAATCCAGAACACGTCTCCAAATCATGAAACTTGGCATAGTGTCACGACATGGCACTAACATGCTGCGGTAATTTTTTTGGCCAAATTGGGACAAGCTTTGGTGTAAGCTTCTTGCAAACCGGAGCTTCCCTCAAGAAGGCTCGAGGTTCCGAGAGGGAACGTGTCACCTCCGTGTGCGAAATGACATACGTACACTGCCTTGTCCCGCCTTAATTTTTTTACACAGGAAGATTAGATCAAATAGAAGTATCGTGATAAATTTTGGAATTAGTCCAGGTTCGTTTGGCCTTTTTTATGCATTAATTGAGTTTCTGGGCATTTATTGCGCATAATTCAAATTTGAATTACAAGCACATGCTCCAGTGCACCAAAGTTGGTTGAAAAATCACATGTGTGTCCTTGGGTGAATTTCTAGGTCCCATGCAAGAAATGAGAATGAAATTCAAACATCTGGGCGTCATGGCTCGGCTAGAAAGATTGAGAAACTTGGTTTTTTAATTCCTGTAAATCCAAAACATGCCTGAAAATCATGAAACTTGGCATGGTTTCATGACATGGACCAACATGGTGCGGTAATTTTTTTGGCTGAATTGGGACAATATTTGGTGTAAGCTTCTTGCAAACTGGAGCTTCCCTCAAGAAGGCTCGTGGTTCCGAGAGGGAGCGTGTCACCTCCGTGTGCGAAACGACAAATGTACACTGCCTTCTCTTGCCTTAAATTTTTACACAGGCAGATTTGACCAAATAAAAGTATCGTGCTAAATTTTGGAATTATTCCGAGTTCATTTGGCCTTTTTATACATTAATTGAGTTTCTGCGCATTTAATATGCATAATTCAAATTTAAACTACAAGCACATGCTCCTGTGCATCAAAGTTGGTTGAAAAATCACATGTGTGTCCTTGAGTGAATTTCTAGGTCCCATGCAAGAAATGGGAATGAAATTCAAACATCTGGGCGTCGTGGCTCGACCGGAAAGATTGAAAAACTTGGTTTTTAATTCCTGTAAATCCAAAACACGTCTGAAAATCATGAAACTTGGCATGGTGTCATGACATGGCACCAATATGCTGCGTTAATTTTTTGGCCGAATTGGGACAAGCTTTGGTGTAAGCCTCTTGCAAACCTGAGCTTCCCTCAAGAAGGCTTGTGGTTCCGAGGGGGAACGTGTCACCTCCGTGTGCAAAAGGACATACGTACACTGCCTTCTCCCGCCTTAATTTTTTTACACTGGCAGATTAGACCAAACAGAAGTATCGTGCTAAGTTTTGGAATTATTCCGGGTTTGTTTGGCCTTTGTATGCATTAATTCAGTTTCTAGGCATTTAATGTGCATATTTCAAATTTGAACTACAAGCACATGCTCCAGTGCACCAAGGTTGGTTGAAGAATCACATGTGTATCCTTGGGTGAATTTCTAGGTCCCATGCAAGAAATGGAAATGAAATTCAAATATCTAGGCATCGTGGCTCGGCCAGAAAGATTGAGAAACTTGGGTTTCAATTCCTGTAAATCCAAAACACGCCTGAAAATCATGAAACTTGGCATGGTGTCATGACATGGACCAACATGGTGCGGTAATTTTTTTGGCCGAATTGGGACAAGCTTTGGTGTATGCTTCTTCCAAATCGGGGCTTCCCTCAAGAAGGCTCGTGGTTCTGAGAGGGAACATGTCACCTCCGTGTGCGAAACGACAAACGTACACTGCCTTCTCCCACCTTAATTTTTTACACAGGTAGATTAAACCAAATAAAAGTATCGTGCTAAACTTTGGAATTATTCCGGGTTCGTTTGGCCTTTTTATACATTAATTGAGTTTCCACGCATTTAATGTGCATAATTCAAATTTGAACTACAAGCAGATGCTCCAGTGCACCAAAGTTGGTTGAAAAATCACATGTGTGTCCTTGAGTGAATTTCTAGGTCCGATGCAAGAAATGGGAATGAAATTCAAACATCTGGGCATCATGGCTCGGCCAGAAAGATTGAGAAACTTGGATTTTCATCTCCTATAAATCCAGAACACGTCTCCAAATCATGAAAATTGGCATAGTGTCACGACATGGCACTAACATGCTGCGGTAATTTTTTTGGCCAAATTGGGACAAGCTTTGGTGTAAGCTTCTTGCAAACCGGAGCTTCCCTCAAGAAGGCTCGAGGTTCCGAGAGGGAACGTGTTACTTCCGTGTGCGAAACGACATACGTACACTGCCTTGTCCCGCCTTAATTTTTTTACACAGGAAGATTAGATCAAATAGAAGTATCGTGATAAATTTTGGAATTAGTCCAGGTTCGTTTGGCTTTTTATGCATTAATTGAGTTCCTGGGCATCTATTGTGCATAATTCAAATTTGAATTACAAGCACATGCTCCAGTGCACCAAAGTTGGTTGAAAAATCACATGTGTGTCCTTGGGTGAATTTCTAGGTCCCATGCAAGAAATGAGAATGAAATTCAAACATCTGGGCGTCGTGGCTCGGCCAGAAAGATTGAGAAACTTGGTTTTTTAATTCTTGTAAATCCAAAACACGCCTGAAAATCATGAAACTTGGCATGGTGTCAGGACATGGCACCAACATGGTGCGGTAATTTTTTTGGCTGAATTGGGACAAGCTTTGGTGTAAGCTTCTTGCAAACCGGAGCTTCCCTCAAGAAGGCTCGTGGTTCCGAGAGGAAACGTGTTACCTCCGGGTGCGAAACGACAAACGTACACTGTCTTCTCCCTCAATTTTTTTAACACACGCAGAGTAGACCAAATAAAAGTATCGTGCTAAATCTGGAATTATTCTGGGTTCGTTTGGCCTTTTTTATACATTAATTTAGTTTCTACGCATTTAATGTGCATAATTCAAATTTGAACTACAAGCACATGCTCCAGTGCACCAAAGTTGGTTGAAAAATCACATGTGTGTCCTTGAGTGAATTTCTAGGTCCCATGCAAGAAATGAGAATGAAATTCAAACATCTGGGCATCGTGGCTCGGCCGGAAAGGTTGAAAAACTTGGTTTTTTAATTCCTGTAAATCCAAAACACGTCTGAAAATCATGAAACTTGGCATGGTGTCATGACATGGCACCAACATGCTGCGATGATTTTTTTGGCCGAATTGGGACAAGCTTTGGTGTAAGCTTCTTGCAAACCGGAGCTTCCCTCAAGAAGGCTCGTGGTTCCGAGAGGGAACGTGTCACCTCCGTGTGCGAAACGACATACGTACACTGCCTTCTACCGCCTTAATTTTTTTACACGGACAGATTAGACCAAATATAAGTATCGTGCTAAATCTTGGAATTATTCCGGGTTCGTTTGGCCTTTTTTATGCATTGATTGAGTTTATGGGCATTTAATGTGCATAATTCAAATTTGAACTACAAGCACATGCTCTAGTGCACCAAAGTTGGTTGAAAAATCACATGTGTGTCCTTGGGTGAATTTCTAGGTCCCATGCAAGAAATGGGAATGAAATTCAAACCTCTAGGCGTCGTGGCTCGGCCAGAAAGATTGAGAAACTTGGTTTTTTAATTCCTGTAAATCCAAAACACGCCTGAAAATCATGAAACTTGGCATGGTGTCATGACATGGCACCAACATGGCGCGGTAATTTTTTTGGCAGAATTGGGACAAGCTTTGGTGTAAGCTTCTTGCAAACTGGAGCTTCCCTCAAGAAGGCTCGTGGTTCCAAGAGAGAACGTGTCACCTCCGTGTGTGTAAATTGGCATGGTGTCATTCCCTATGCCTCAGCCATAGGTTCTATAAAGTATGTCAAGTTGTGCACCAGACCTGTTGTGTACCTAGCCATGAGTTTGACAAGTGGGTATGTCGGTGTCAAAACCGGCCGATCTCGGGTAGGGCATCCCGAACTGTGCGTCTGAGGATCGAAGGTAATAGGAGACAAAGGGGACATGATGTTTACCTAGGTTCGGGCCCTCTTCATGGAGGTAAAACCCTACTTTGATGAGTATAGGGGTTACAAGAGTTGATCTACCTTGAGACCGTAATGGCTAAACCCTAGTTGTCTAGCCTATATAAATTCTGATGGCCTCTGACTAAACCATCCAGTTTATATAGACATCGAAGGGGCCTAGGTTTGTACAGAGTCGGTTTACAGAGAAAGGAAACTACACATCCGGATGCCAAACTTGCCATCCACGCAAAGGAGAGTCCCGTCCGGACACGGGGGAAGGCCTTCTACCTGGTATCTTCATGGCCCATCAGTCCGGCCCATGTCACATAGCCCGGACATCTGAGGACCCCATAATCTAGGACTCCCTCATGGTACAATAGTGATCCAGGAGTAGATCACTGGACAACGGTCAAAATTATCCTTAGGTACCTAAAGAGGACTAAAGAAATGTTTCTCGGTTATGGAGGTGACAAAGAGTTCGTCGTAAAGGGTTACGTCGATGCAAGCTTTGACACTGATCCGTATGACTCAGTGTCTCAATCTGGATACGTATTGAAAGTGGGAGCAATTAGCTAGAGTAGGTCCATGCAGAGCATTGTAGAGATAGAAATTTGCAAAATACACACGGATCTGAATGTGGCAGACCCATTGACTAAGCTTCTCTCACAAGCAAAACATGATCACACCTTAGTACTCTTTGGGTGTTAGTCACATGGGGATGTGAACTAGATTATTGACTCTAGTAAACCCATTGGGTGTTGGTCACGTGCCGATGTGAACTATGGGTGTTAATCACATGACGATGTGAACTATTGGTGTTAATCACATGGCATGTGAACTAGATTATGGACTCTAGTGCAAGTGGGAGACTGAAGGAAATATGCCCTAGAGGCAATAATAAAGTTGCTATTTTATATTTCCTTATTCATGATAAAGGTTTATTATTCATACTAGAATTGTATTTATCGGAAACCTTAATACATGTGTGAATACATAAACAAATACCATGTCCCTAGTAAGCCTCTACTAGACTAGCTCGTCGATCAAAGATGGTTAAGGTTTCCTAACCATAGACATGTGTTGTCATTTGATAATGAGATCACATCATTAGGAGAATGATGTGATGGATAAGACCCATCCGTTAGCTTAGCATAATGATCGTTTAGTTTATTGCTATTGCTTTCTTCATGTCAAATACATATTCCTTCGACTATGAGATTATGCAACTCCCGGATACCATAGGAATGCCTTGTGTGCTATCAAACGTCACAACATAACTGGGTGATTATAAAGATGCTCTATAGGTATCTTCGAAGGTGTTTGTTGAGTTGGCATATATCGAGATTAGGATTTGTCACTCGGAGTATCGGAGAAGTATCTCTGGGCCCTCTTGGTAATACACATCATAAGCTTGCAAGAAAACAACTAATGAGTTAGTCACGGGGTGATGTATTACATAACGAAAAGATACTTGCCGGAAACGAGATTGAACAAGGTATAAAGATACCGACAATCGAATCTTGGACAAGTAACATACCGATGGACAAAGGGAATTACGTATCTCATCAAAATGGTTCGACCGATAAAGATCTTCGTAGAATATGTAGGAGCCAATCTGGGCAACTAGGTTCCGCTATTGGTTATTGACAGGAGAGGTGTCTCGGTCATTTCTACATAGTTCTCGAACCCATAGTGTTCGCACGCTTAACGTTCGATGACTATATAGTATTATATGAGTTATGTGATTTGGTGGCCGAATGTTGTTCGGAGTCAAGGATAGATCACATACATGATGAGGAGTCTCTAAAGGGCCGAGAGGTAAAGATTGATATATAGGAATATGGTATTTGGACACCAGAAG
>NC_041392.1:446505821-446521903 GCF_002162155.2 Triticum dicoccoides
GGTGTTCCGGGCACCCCCGGCAAAAGATATGGGCCCAGAGGGGAAATGCACCGGCCACAAGGGGCTGGTGCGCCCCCATATGGGCCATCCTAGGATGAGAAGGAAAGAGGGGAAGGGAAATGAAAGAGTGGAATAGGATCCCCCCTTCCTTCCCTCTCCCCCTCTTTCCTTCCCCCTCTGACAAACATGGCAGGGGGGGGGCGCGGCCAAGGGCAGGAGCCCAAGTAGGATCCAGACCTACTTGGAGTGCCCCTTCGCCTCTCCCCTCTCCCTCCCACCTATTATATGAGGAGGTGGGCGCCTAGCACACACCAGACAATTGCCTAGCCGTGTGCGGGGCCCACCTCCACCATTTACACCCCCGGTCATATTTTTGTAGTGCTTAGGCTAAGCCCTGTGGAGATCACTTCACCATCACTCTCAACACGCCATCGTGCTGACAGAACTCATCTACTAACTCCATGTCTTGCTAGATCAAGAAGGCGTGGGACATCACCTAGATGAACGTGTGCAGAACACGGAGGTGTCGTGCGTTCGGTACTTGATCGGTTGAAGCACGAAGAAGTTCGACTACGTCAACCGCGTTGTGAAACGCTTCCACTTACGGTCTACGATGGTACGTAGACACACTCTCCCCCTCGTTGCTATGCATCTCCATGGATAGATCATTGCATGTGCATATAATTTTTTTGTTTTCCATGAAACGATTCCCAACACTTATATGATGCAAGCAACATAAGCAAGCAATAGATAATACACAAGGAAAGCTTGCACAAAGTAAAGGTAAGAAATAACCACAAGTGGAGTGATACCTCTTGAGCTTGAGCTGGTTTTTCCCTTGAAGAGGAAAGGGTGATGCAACAAAGTAGAGTAAGTATTTCCCTCAGCTTTTGAGAACCAAGGTATCAATCCAGTAGGAGACAACGCAACAGGCCACCGGATACCAGCACAAACAAACACCAACTAGCACCCAACACGACAAAGGGGTTGTCAATCCCTTCACGGTTATTTGCAAAGTGAGATCTGATATAGATGGATAAACGATAAACTAATATTTTTGGTATTTTTGGTTTAGGGAAGGGAAAGTAAAAGATTGCAAAGAAAGTAAATAGGAGACTAAAATTATAGATAGGAAACTTATATGATGGAAAATAGATCAGGGGGCCATAGGTTTCACTAGAGTCTTCTCTCAAGATAGAACATAATACGGTGGGTGAACAAATTACTGCCAAGAAATTGATAGAAAAGCGCAAAGTTATGACGATATCTAAGGCAATGATCATGAATATAGTCATCACGTCCATGTTAAGTAGACCGAAACGATTCTGCATCTACTACTATTACTCAACACATCGACGGACTCCTGTGTGCATCTAGAGTATTAAGTTCATAAGAACAGAGTAACGCATTAAGTAAGATGACATGATGTAGCGGGATTAACTCAAGCAATATGATGAAAACCCCATCTTGTTATCCTTGATGGCAACAATACAATACGTGTCAGTTCCCCTTCTGTCACTAGGATCGAGCACCACGGGATCGAACCCAAAGCTAAGCACTTCTCGCATTGCAAGAAAAACAATCTACTTGGCCAAACCAAATCGATAGTTCAAAGAGACTTGCAAAGATATCCAATCATGCATATAAGAATTCAGAGGAGATTCAAATAATATTCATAGATAAACTGATCATAAATCCACAATTCATCGGATCTCAGCAAACACACCGCAAAAAGGTATTACATCGAATAGATCTCCAAGAACATCGAGGAGAACTTTGTATTGAGAATCAAAGAGAGAGAATAAGTGATGTCGCTTGAAGCTACGTCAGTATTTCCCCAAAGAGGAAGGGATGATGTAACACAGCGACGGTAGGTATTTCCCTCAGATATGACGGGAGAAAGTTGTAATAGATTGAATAAATAGATCGAACGCCAAATAAAATAAGAATAAATTGCAGCAAGGTATTTTTGTATTTTTGGTTTAATAGAACTGAAAATAAATGCAAAAGGAAAGTAGATCGCAAAGGCAAATATATGAGAAAGAGACCCGAGGGCCGTAGGTTTCACTAGTGGCTTCTCTCGAGAAAAATGGCAAACTGTGGGTGAACAAATTACTGTTGGGCAATTGATAGAACTTTAAATACTCATAACGATATCCAGGCAATGATCATTACATAGGCATCACATCCAAGATTAGTAGACCGACTCCTGCCTGTATCTACTACTATTACTCCACACATCGACCGCTATCCAGCGTGCATCTAGTGTATTAAGTTCATGGAGAAATAGAGTAATGCAATAAGAATGATGACATGATGTTGACAAGATCTATCTATGTAGAGATAGACCCCATGGTTTTATCCTTAGTATCAACGATACATACGTGTCGGTTCCCCTTCTATCACTGGGATCAAGCACCGTAAGATCGAACCCACTACAAAGCACCTCTTCCATTTCAAGATAAATAGATCAAGTTGGACAAAGAAAACCCAAATATCGGAGAAGAAATACGAGGCTATAAGCAATCATGCATAAAAGATATCAAAGAAACTCAAATACTTTCATGGATATAAAAAGATAGATCTGATCATAAACTCAAAGTTCATCTATCCCAACAAACACACCGCAAAAGAGTAACATCATATGGATCTCCAAGAGACCATTGTATTGATAAGAGAGAGAGAGAGAGAGAGAGAGAGAGAGAGAGAGAGAGAGAGAGGAATCCATCTAGCTACTAACTACGGACCCGAAGGTCTACAAAGAACTACTCACGCATCATCGAAGAGGCACCAATGGAGGTCGTGAACGCCATCCGATATGGTGTCTAGATTGGATCTGGTGGTTCTGGACTCTGCGGTGGCTGGATCAATATTTCGTCGACTCCCCTAGGTTTTGGGAATATTGGGGTATTTATAGAGCAAAGAGGCGGTCCGGGGGGCATCCGAGGTGGGCACAACTCACCAGGGCGCGCCTAGGCCTCCTAGCGCGCCCTGGTGGTTTGTGCTCTCCTCGGAGCACCCCCCAGGCGCAGCCAGGGCCCATTACGTTCCTTCTGGTCCATAAAAAATCTCCATAAAGTTTCGTGGCATTTGGACTCCGTCTGATATTGATTTTCTGTGATGTAAAAAACATGGAGAAAACAGCAACTGGCACTTGGCACTATGTCATTAGGTTAGTACCAAAAAATGATATACAATGATTATAAAACATCCAAGATTGATAATATAACATCATGGGACAATAAAAAATTATAGATACGTCGGAGATGTATCAAGAAGCCATCTAGCCACTAGCTATGGACCCCTAGGTCTGTGGTAAACTACTCACGCTTCTTCGGAGAGGCAATGGTGTTGATGTAGAAGCCCTGTGTGATTGAATCCCCCTCCGGCAGGACGCCGGAAAATGCCCCTAGATGGGATCTCATGGGTACAAAAGGTTGCGGTGGTTGAAAAGTGGTTTCGTGGCTACCCTGGAAGGTTTTGGGGTATTTAATAATATATAGGCGGAAGAAACAAGTCGCTGGAGTCACGAGGGGCCCACAAGGGTGGGGGCACGCCCTACCGCCCTGGGCTCACCCTCCAACCTTGTGGCTGCCTCATGGCTTCTTTGACTTGCACTCCAAGTCCTCTGGATGCCTTATGGTCCAAGAAAAATTATCACGAAAGTTTCATTCCGTTTGGACTCCATTTGGTATTCCTTTTCTGCGAAACTCTAAAACAAGGAAAAAACAGAAACTGACACTAGGCTCTAGGTTAATAGGTTAGTCCCAAAAATCATATAAAATAGCATATTAATGCATATAAAACATCCAAAACAGATAATATAATAGCATGGAACAATAAAAAATTATAGATACATTGGAGACGTATCAGGCATCCCCAAGCTTAATTCCTGCTCGTCCTCGAGTAGGTAAATGATAAAAACAATTTTTTTGATGTGGAATTCTACCTTACATATTTATACATGTAATTCTCTTTATTGTGGCATGAATGTTCAGATCCATATGATTCAAAACAAAAGTTTACTATTGACATAAAAACAATAATACTTCAAGCATACTAACAAAATAATTATGTCTTCTCAAAATAACATGGCCAAAGAAAGCTTATCCCTACAAAAGCATATAGTCTGACTATGCTCCATCTTCATCACACAAAATATTCAAATCATGCACAACCCCGATGACAAGCCAAGCAATTGTTTCATACTCTTGACGTTCTCAAACTTTTTCAACTTTCACGCAATACATGAGCGTGAGCCATGGATATAGCACTATAGGTGGAATAGAAGGTGGTTGTGGAGAAGACAAAAAGAAGGTGATAGTCTCACATCAACTAGGCATATCAACGGGCTATGGATATGCCCATTAATAGATATCAATGTGAGTGAGTAGGGATTGCCATGCAACGGATGCACTAGAGCTATAAGTTTATGAAAGCTCAAAACGAAAACTAAGTGGGTGTGCGTCCAACTCGCTTACTCACGAAGACCTAGGGCATTTTGAGGAAGTCCATGTGACACCCGAATAGTTAAGCTACAGCAACCCTCTGCTAATGATGCCACGCCACCTCGATTACCGTTGCTAATCTTGCGTTAGTTCGAAACTGATTCAAATTCAAATTCAAATCAAGCAAACAATAAAAGTTTTCAAATATTAAAACTAAAATGTTCAGAGTGAACCAAATATTGCATAGGTAATTATGGTGAAAAAACCACACCTTTTGAAATGTTTGAATACTAAAAAATAAAAAAATAGTAGCAAAAACAATTATTAAAAAGCTTTTATAATAATAAACCGTTACAAACAATTTTACTTTAGTTGCCAAGTTAATTGTGGTAGTGGCATATTTGTTAAAGCTATTTTAGGTAGAACTTTAGTATTTTATAAAAACTAAAAAGAAAAGGAAAACATAAAAGAAAAATAAATAAAAAGGTAAAAAACAAAAAGAAAACTATTAAAAACAAAAGCCCCCCTCCCCAGCTGGGTCGTGGCCCAGTGGCCACTGCCAGCCAGGCCAGCCCAAACCCCACTTGGGCTATAACCCGCTCCTACTCCCCTGAACCCTAGCCCACGTCCCCACTCTCCCCCACTTATTGCTCTCCCTCCCCAATCCAGATCAGGATCAGGGGCGCTCGACCTCGCGCGTCGCCGGCTCGCTGGAGCCACCTGTCGCCGTCCACCGTTGCCTGGAGGGCCACTCGCTGGAGCCACCTCGTCAGATCGCCTCCCCATCTTCGTCAATGCCGTCATCCCCATCTTCCTCCGCGACCCCACTGCCCTGTCCCCACGACCGCCGGTGAGGCCCAGACATCTTCTCTCTTCCTGTCCCCGTACCCACGCGCACGCGCTCATGGTCGTGGCCTCCACCCCGCGTCGCGCCTGGACCGGCGCCCCGCTCGCGCCCCCTGCTGTTCGGACAACCATTGCGCTCGCCGTAGCCGCGCCTAACCCGCACGTGGCCTCGCGCGGCCCCACTGCTCGCCCGCGCGCGAGCTGTCCCCACTCGCCGACACTGCTGCTGCCTTGTCCGCCCACGCACCCGTGAACCCCCCACTCCAGCTCTGCCCCTTCCTGCTCCGCATGTCCCCCTCCTGCTCGGCCTAGCCGCGCATTGCTAGCGGCGTCCCGCCGTCGCCTTTGTCCCGCTCTGCCCGCGCGGCCCCACCACCATCTCTACCGTTGCAGCTCGCGCTCGCCGCTACGCGCCTCCTTCACCCCGCCTGCGCCGCGCCGCTCCGCCACAACCGGCACCCACCGACGCGGCCGCGCCCTCCCCCTAGTCGGAGTCCCCTTCCTAGGTGGACTCGGGGGTGCGCCCACACGCCCCTAACCGCCAACCGGCGCCCGCTAAGGCCAACTGGCCTGGCCCTATGACAAGTGGGGTGCATGCCCCTGAGAACAAAAAAATCAATAAATTAATTAACTCAATTAATTAACTTAATTAATTTGTTAATTTGACTAATTAACTAGGTTAATTAGTTAACAGTCAATGACTGACGGATCCCACATGTCAGTTTGACTAGTCAACAGTCAGAGTTGACCATTGACATCATGTGACGTTATAATTACATTTTCTAATTAAGTTAGTTATAAAAATGAATTAGATATTTAAAAATTAATATAAAATAATTCGTAGCTTGGATGAAAAATACTTTGTACATGAAAGTTGCTCAGAACGACGAGACGAACCGAATACGTAGTCCGTTTGTGAGGCACATGTCCCTAGCATATTGAACATGGAACTTTCCTCCTCCGGTCTGTCTGTCCGAAAACGCGAAACACCGGGAATACTTTCCCGGATGTTTCCCCCTTTGCCGGTATCACCTACTATCGCTTTAGGGCACACCTAGCACCGCTCATTGTCATGTCATGTATCGTCATGCATTTGTTTGCATTATATTTATTGTTTCTCCCCCCTCTTCTCTCGTTCGACACCGAGACCGACGCCCCTGCTACCTAGTACGACTGTGGTGTTGACGACCCTCCTTCTCTGCCGAGCTTCCAGGCAAGCCCCCCCCCCTTGATCAACCCGATATCACCTATTCCTTCTCTCTACTGCTTGCATTAGAGTAGTGTAGCATCTTACTGCTTTCGGTTAATCCTATTTTGTTGCATAGCCTGCCTTTGCTACTACTGTTGTTACCTTTACCTGCAATCTTAAATGCTTAATATAGGATGCTAGTTTATCATTAGTGGCCTACATTCTTGCCCGTCTGCCATGCTATACTATCGGGCCGTGATCACTTTGGGAGGTGATCACGGGTACATACATACATACATACATACATACATACATACATACATACAATACGGGTTACATGATGTGACTAAAGTAGGGTCGGCTCGAAGAGTACCCGCAAGTGATTCCGATGTGGGGGCTAAAAGGACAGGTGGTTTCATACGGTAGTAGTGGGCCTGGGTTCTCGACGGCCCCCGAGTGTTACTTTGTGGCGGAGCGATAGGGCAGGTTGCGACCACCTAGGAGACAGGTGGGCCTAGTCCCTGGTCGGCATCCACGGATACTTCTAATAACATGCTTAACGAGATCTGGATATCTGGTCTGAGTCTGCCCACTGGCCTATACGCACTAACCAACTACACTGGAAGAGTTATGGGCACTCGACGTCGTGGTATCAGCCAAAGCCTTCTTGTGTCAGCGACTGAGCGGCGCACGCTAGATTGGACTGGAACGCCTGCTCTTGTATTTAGGGAGGCTAGGTCTGCTTCCGGCTGCCCACACAACATGCAGGTGTGCAATGGGCGATGGGCCCGGACCCCTATGCTCTTAGGATTTAGACCGGTGTGTTGACCTCTCTGTTGTGCCTAGGTAGGGTTGCGACGTGTTGATCTTCTAAGGCCTGGCATGACCCAGGAAAGTGTGTCCGCCCAGAGGGATCGAGCGTGTTAGGTAATGTGGTGCACCCCTGCAGGGAAGTTGATATATTCGAATAGTCGTGTCCCTCGGTAAAAGGACGACCTGGAGTTGTACCTCGACCTTATGAAAATTAGAACCAGATACTTAATAGAACACACTCTTTCAAGTGCCAAATACAACCCGGTGATCGCTCTCTCACAGGGCGACAAGGAGAGGATTGCCGGGTAGGATTATGCTATATGATGATACTTGGTGAACATACCATCTACTCTCTTCTATATGCTTCAAGATGGAGGCTGCCAGAAGCGTAGTCTTCGATAGGACTAGCTATCCCCCTCTTATTCTGGCATTCTGCAGTTCAATCCATAGATACTACCCATTTCATTGATACCAATGCGTATGTAGTGTAGATCCTTGCTTGCGAGTACTTTGGATGAGTACTCACGGTTGCTTTGCTCCCCCCTTTCCCCCTTTCTATACCCGGTTGTCGCAACCAGAGGCTGGAGCCCAGGAGCCAGACGCCACCTTCGACGACTCCTACTACACCGAGGGAGCCTACTACTACGTGCAGGCCGCCGTCGATGACCAGGCCTCTTTCGATCTGTACCCCAGTTTGTGCTAGCCATCTTATGGCAACTTGTTTAACTTATGTCTGTACTCAGATATTGTTGCTTTCGCCAACTACTGTATGATCGAGCACTTGTATTCTAGCCCTCAAGGCCCCTGGCTTGTATTATGATGCTTGTATGACTTATTTTTTTAGAGTTGTGTTGTGATATCTTACCGTGAGTCCCTGATCTTGATCGTACACGTTTGCGTGTATGATTAGTGTACGATTGAATCAGGGGCATCACAAGTTGGTATCAGAGCCGACTGCGTGTAGGAATAAGCTTGGGGATTCCCAAGGTACCCCAAGGTAAAATTCAAGGACAACCAAAAGCCTAAGCTTGGGTATGCCCCGGAAGGCATCCCCTCTTTCATCTTCGTCCAACGGTAACTTTACTTGGAGCTATATTTTTATTCGCCACATGATATGTGTTTTGCTTGGAGCGTCTTGTATGATTCGAGTCTTTGATTTTTATATTACCACATTCATCCTTGATGTACACACCTTTTTGGGAGACACACACATGAATTGGAATTTATTAGAATACTCTATGTGCTTCACTTATATCTTTTGAGTTGGATAATTTTTGCTCTAGTACTTCGCTTATATCTTTTAGGGCACGGTGGTGGTTTTATTTTATAGAAATAATTGATCTCTCATGCTTCACTTATATCATTTTGAGAGTCCCTTAGAACAGCATGGTAATTCACTTTGGTTATAAAATTTTAAATGCTAAGAGAAGTTGGATGCTTGATAGTTGTTTTGAGATATAAAGGTGGTAATATTAGAGGTGTGCTAGTTGAGTAATTGTGAAATTGATGAATACTTGTGTCGAAGTTGGCAAGTCCCGTAGCATGCACGTATGGTAAATGTTGTGTGACAAATTTTAAGCATGGGGTGTTCTTTGATTGCTTCCCTTATGAGTGGCGGCCGGGGACGAGCGATGGTCTTTTCCTACCAATCTATCCCCCTAGGAGCATGCGCGTGGTGCTTGGTTTTGATGACTTGTAGATTTTTGCAATAAGTACATGAGTTCTTTATGACTAATGTTTAGTCCATGGATTATACGCACTCTCACCCTTCCATCATTTCTAGCCTCTTCGGTACCGTGCATTGCCCTTTCTCACCTTGAGAGTTGGTGCAAACTTGCCGGTGCATCCAAACCCCGTGATATGATACGCTCTATCACACATAAGCCTCCTTATATCTTCCTCAAAATAGCCACCGTACCTACCTATTATGGCATTTGCATAGCCATTCCGAGATATATTGCCATGCAACTTTCCACCGTTCCATTTATTATGACATGCATCATCATTGTCATATTGCTTTGCATGATCATGTAGTTGACATCGTATTTGTGGCAAAGCCACCATGCTTAATTTTTCATACATGTCACTCTTGATTCATCGCAATCCCGGTACACCGCCGGAGGCATTCACATAGAGTCATATTTTGTTCTAAGTATCGAGTTATAATTCTTGAGTTGTAAGTAAATAAAAGTGTGATGATCATCATTAGAGCATTGTTCCATGTGAGGAAAGGATGTTGGAGACTATGATTCCCCCACAAGTCGGGATGAGACTCCAGACGAAAAAAAGAGGCCATAAAAAAAGAAGGCCCAAATAAAAAAAGAGAGAAAAAGAGAGAAGGGACAATGTTACTTTCCTTTTTCCACACTTGTGCTTCAAAGTAGCACCATGATCTTCATGATAGAGAGTCTCTTATTTTGTCACTTTCATATACTAGTGGGAATTTTTCATTATAGAACTTGGCTTGTATACTCCAATGATGGGCTTCCTCAAATGCCCTAGGTCTTTGTGAGCAAGCAAGTTGGATGCACACCCACTTAGTTCCTTTGATGAGCTTTCATATATTTATAGCTCTAGTGCATCCGTTGCATGGCAATCCCTACTCCTTGCATTGACATAAATCGGCGGGCATCTCCATAGCCCATTGATTAGCCGCATCAATGTGAGACTTTCTCCCTTTTTGTCTTCTCACACAACATCAATCATCATATTCTATTCCACCCATAGTGCTATGTCCATGGCTCGCGCTCATATATTGCGTAAAAGTTGAAAGAGTTCGAAAAGGCTAACTATGAAACAATTTCTTGGCTTGTCATTGGGGTTGTGCATGATGGGAGCATTTTGTGTGACGAAAATGAAGCATGGCCAAACTATATGACTTTGTAGGGATAAGTTTTCTTTGGCTATGGTATTTTGATAAGACATAATTGCTTGATTAGCATACTTGGAGTATTACAATTTATATGTCAACAATAAACTTTTATCTTGAATCTTTCAGATCTGAATATTCATGCCACAATAGAGAAAAATACATTGAAGAACATGCTAGAAAGCATTCCACATAAAAAATTCTGTTTTTATCATTTACATACTCGAGGACGAGCAGAAATTAAGCTCGGGGATGCTGATACGTCTCCAGCGTATCTATAATTTTTTATTGTTCCATGCTATTATATAATATGTTTTGGATAGTTTTGGGACTAACCTATTAACCCAAGGCCCAGTGCAAATTGCTGTTTTTTTTGACTATTTCAGTGTTTCGCAGAAAAGGAATATCAAACGGAGTCCAAATGGAACGAAACCTTCGGGAGCGTGATTTTTGGAACAAACGTGATCCAGAGGACTTGGAGTGGACGTCAAGCAACCTACGAGGAGTCCACGAGGCAGGGGGCGCGCCTACCACCTGGGCGCGCCCTCACCCCTCATGGGCCCCTCGTGGCTCAACCGACCTACTTATTCCTCCTATATATGTTCACATACCCCGAAAACATCTAGGAGCACCACGAAACCCTATCTCCACCGCCGCAACCTTCTGTACCCAATAGATCCCATCTTGGGGCCTTTTCCGGAGCTCTGTCGGAGGGGACATTGATCATGAAGGGCCTCTACATCAACTCCATGGCCCCTCCGATGATGTGTGAGTAGTTTACTTCAGACCTTCGGGTCCATAGTTATTAGCTAGATGGCTTCTTCTCTCTCTTTGGATCTCAATACAAAGTTCTCCTCAATCTTCTTGGAGATCTATTCAATGTAACACTTTTTGCAGTGTGTTTGTCGAGATCCGATGAGTTGTGGGTTTATGATCAAGTCAATCTATGAACAATATTTGATTCTTCTCTGAAATCTTTTATGGATGATTGGTTATCTTTGCAAGTCTCTTCGAATTATCAGTTTGATTTGGCCTACTAGATTGATCTTTCTTGCAATGGGAGAAGTGCTTAGCTTTGGGTTCAATCTTGCGGTGCTCGATCCCAGTGACAGAAAGGAAACGACACGTATTGTAGTGTTTCCATTGAGGATAAAAAGATGGGGTTTATAGAATATTGCTTGAGTTTATCCCTCTACATCATGTTATCTTACCTAAGGCGTTACTCTATTCTTATGAACGTAATACTCTAGATGCATGCTGGATAGGGGTCGATGTGTGGAGTAATAGTAGTAGATGCAGGCAGGAGTCGGTCTACTTGACACAGGTGTGATGCCTATATACATGATCATGCCTAGATATTGTCATAATTATTCACTTTTCTATCAATTGCTCGACAGTAATTCGTTCACCCACCGTAAAACTTATGCTATCTTGAGAGAAGTCACTAGTGAAACCTATGGCCCCCGGGTCTATTCTCCATCATATAAGTTTTTCCAATCTATTTTGCTTTGCAATCTTTACTTTCAATCTATAACATAAAAATACCAAAAATATGTATCTTATCATTATTATCTCTATCAGATCTCACTCTCGTAAGTGACTGTGAAGGGATTCACAACCCCTTTATCACGTTGGTTGCGACGTTCTTATTTGTTTGTGTAGGTACGAGGGACTTGCGTGTGGCCTCCTAGTGGATTGGTACCTTGGTTCTCAAAAACTGAGGGAAATACTTACGCTACTTTGCTGCATCACCCTTTCCTCTTCAAGGGAAAACCAACGCAGTGCTCAAGAGGTAGCACTTCTCGATGCTCATTGTAGTCTGAATGAAATACTTTAACCTTCATTGCGTGTCCACCAATCATGTACTTTGCAAGGTAATCTTGAGTGAACTGCTTTGGGAACCACTGGGAACGAAAAATATTCAGACATTGTTGTCTAACAACTCATTATGGGTAGTAAAAAGAGAAGGCTGCAGAGTTTGTAGTTACCATCCTACAGCTCACTTTTGTGTTGTATAGAGCATAAACAAATAATTTGCTTGCCACCATTCGTATTTTTTTGCTAATAATCCTTATCAGTTTCCTCACTTGATGCTTGTTCATCAATATCTCATTGCCCGATACGCAAAAAGTGTCGATGCGTGGATCCTTGCCAAGGGCATATGTACCTACAAGTAACAAGTCAATATTAGAAGCTAACTAGTGTCCAGGCCTGGCACTATATGCACTACATTATGGAACGACGGGGGGAGTACAAGCCGAGGGATGAAGCTAACCTCGGCGGAAAATGGTGGCCACTCCCGTTGTTGTCCTACATAAGTAGTGGAAAGGCATGATAAGTACACCAACCTTAACATCAAATAAATATAGCAAAGGTAAACAACATCATGTCCAAATGATAGCTTGAATGTGTTGGTTTCAGCATGCTGCTAAAGCAGATATAAAATGGAAGGCAATGTTACTGACAGCAGGCTTAACAGCCATCAAATATTGCAGTTCAAACTGGTATTGTTGAAAATGAATAGAATGTAGGCAATGCTTAAACATCACATTGGATAAATGTGTAAAACTGAAATAAAGGGCATGTGTTAACTACACTAGGAATAACTGGAACCAAATATAGCCGTTCAAACTGGTATTGATGTAGTCGAGCGGCACAGTTCCGACTTGCATATAATGAACAACACATTGTGAATGACTGAAATAAATAAGGCATAAATGACTAGTATAACAACCAAATATAGCAATTGAAAACTGGACAGAGTCTCACTACAACCAACCTAACAAGCAAATACAGATAAACAGGGCATATGCTTGAAAACTGGACAAATGCTCATTGCAACCAACCTAACAAGAAGATAAAGATAAACAAGGCATCTGCTTGATAACTAGACAAATGCTGGAAAAAACAACCTAACAACCAAATACAGATAAACAAGGCATCTTCTTGATAACTGGACAAATGCTAAAAAAAGCGACCTAACAAACAAATACAGATAAACAAGGCATCTGCTTGATAACTGGACAAATGCTCACTTCAACCAAACTAAGAACCAAATAAAGATAAACAAGGCATCTGCTCGATAACTGGAAAAATGCTCACTCCAACCAACCTAACAACCAAATACATATAAACAAGACATCTACTCACTATAAACAACCAAATATAGCCATTCGTGAAACTAAAGTGGACAATTCATACTTAAACATCACATAGACCTATTGAACAATACATTTTTGCATAACTGAAATTATTAAACACGACACAGTTAAAGCACCGCATGACAAATGCTACTACAACAAAGGGTACGGGTTGGCAAGCTAGAAAAGGTAAGTTTTGCTGATAGAATGTTGCCTCACATGTCATGGACGGGATCCTTCCAGTTGGAAGAGCACAGACCCATGGTGCGCTCTTTGATGTCACAGATGGGTTGTTTAAGCTTGGAAGAACCTTCGTGGGTGCCCTCCCCATGGTCATGGTCGCGGTCGATGAGATCTGACTTGGCAATTAAGGATCCCAAGCCGCCTCCATAGAACGTGTCCTTCAGAAATGACAAAATGGGCTCGATGGCGTATAAAGCTCGCAAATCCTTGACCACTTGGCGGAGGAGATCAGCGGTAGGGACGTCGAAGAGATCGATGGTGGTTGAACCATAGGGGTTGGGGATGGACCACTTAACCTGTGACCTGGCCCGCGTGAAGACGTCGGTGTGGACGAGCTTAATGTTGTAGCCAGCTTTCCCGAGATACAGTAATACGCTAGCCGCTGACGTGAAGCCTTCGGCATGGCAACATAGTCAACGTCTTCGTCGGCTTCTGCGGCGACGTGTTGCTCCGGGATCTATAGGTCGGGGCGAACAGCGGCCACCTCGCCAACGTCCATCGGAGAGGCCATGATAAACCTCTTCTTGGCCGAATGCTCATCGAGCTCCCCGGGATACATGGTCAAGCTTAGGCTACGACATTCTGGAGCAAAGGATGTGGATCTGGCGGGGAGGGACACCGCAGGCCTCATCTAAAAACTCAGGGGAGTGGGGCGACGGTATGGGAATCACTAGGTAACCTGAACTTTATTACCTAAGCTAGGAGGAACGGGCAGACCAACAGGGGTTGGCCGCGGCGCCGGCGCCGGTCACGAGCTAGGTTCGAGGGGGAAGGGGGTGGGTGGGGGACTATGGAGGGGGGTTGGTGTTTGAGGATACGCCGCGGCTATTGAAAAATTTAGTAATGGTGGGTGGAGATGGTGGTGGACGAGGGAGGGCGACGGTTTTCAAATGCCTCGGCTACTGCAATTTTACTATATGGTCGGTCTTGGAGGAGTGTGGGCGACGGTTGAAGTACAGCGGCTACTAAAATTTGGGTAAAGGAATTGATGTGGGGCAGGAGTGCCAAAGATCACGCATAGTCCAATAACAATATGTGTGTATGATAATAAGGAAAAGTGGCGCGGATCTGCCAATTTTTGCAATGCTCAAGGCAGATAGTTTGTTTTTATATTTCTAGCTAGCTGGTGTGTCGCACACTGTTCGTCCTAATTTCCAAATAAACTTACCCGCCTTTAGCTTGCATAGGTGGTGGTTTTACAACACACTTGCATCACACACAGTTGAGCCAGTACCTCCACCTTAATTTGCTCGCACTTGCGCGGTCGTGGTGATTTCAGGGCACTTGCATCGCACGTGGTTGAGCCAGTACCTCCACCTTAATTTGCTCGCACTTGCGCAGACATGGTGATTCACATCGCACTTGTACCACACACGGTTAAGATATTATAACCCGTGTCCATTGAGCGTCATCAGAGTCTTTGTAGCAAAAAATAACGTTAGAGAGGGTCAAAACACAGCCACACCAGCATGTGGCCCAAATATATATGAGTGAAAAGGGTGGTCTATGATGTTCAAAATTCCAATGCACAACTTTGACCATGTGGGCCCATGGTTGGGCGCGTCGTTGAAGATTGATGAGAGGGGCTAGAAGTCAAGAACCACATGGAAGTGGCCAAATATATGTACGAATATTGGGGATGCTTAAAACTTTAAATACACAATGCATAACTTTGGTGGCACCTGCCTCGCAAACCCGAAAGCACCCTAACAACCACCTAGCTAGGATATATATAATGACATAATTGTGTACCTAGCTAGGATGCTTGGCCCACCACCTCCCACTTCGTGTCAGCGGGGCGGATGCACGTAATGATCGATACTTTGGTCATACATGCATGTCGCCATGACCTACCATAAGACGGACCAATGAATCTATCGTTTGGTCAAATGATAGTTGTTGTTGACAAACCGCTTGGGCCAATAGATTGAACCATCATAAAAATCGCATGAGAGGGACCACAAAACCATCACCTCTTGCATGCGGCCCAAAATGATGTACGTTGGGAAGGGGTGATGTGTGTTTTCAACATAGAATAATGTACAATTTAGATGTCGTGCCTACCTCTCGTTACAGACAACAACCATGAAGGCAAGGTAGTTAAGGACGACATATGCAGGGTTTGATGTAGGTCGAACCCAGCAATCCGAGCATCTGGGAGGGAATCCTGACAACGCATGAGCTCGAGCTTTGGTTGAGCGACATTTGACGGTGACATGCCCTAACACGAAATAGGAGGAGTCCATTCATGGCCAACACATACCCTCATTATCGGTCAAAGGGATGATATATATACACTTGGGGAGCCCATAGATATGAGTGTCGTCACAAAAAACCGCACAAGGGAGACGTGGTCGATTACAAGACCCTGTATACACTGCATGCGGCCCAAAAATATGTATGGGCATGATGGTGTATGATGTGTTTAAATCCCAAATGCACAACTTCGATGGGCCACAACTACATTACAAACTAAACACTGTACCCGACTCCAAGCCTGGTTCAATACGTATGATGTCAGTTACCCAACTTGG
>NC_041392.1:446522174-446561763 GCF_002162155.2 Triticum dicoccoides
TTTATTTTGTCTAGCATGGGACACATCTATATATATATATATATACCTATATAGTGTGCGAATAACTTTGGAAGTTGGTCGTTGGATGAAGCCAATCCGACGGTACAGAGATGGTAAATCCGAGCACTACTGGCCGTTGGATATCATCTACGTTCCACCAGATTCTGCCACATGTACAATCTAGAAGACTCCATGGTTGAACTTAAGCATAATGCAGAAACCTCAAAACACAAGCACTTCTCCTTTGTTCTCTAGAATCTTCCATATCTTAATTGCCCAATTTTTTTTTTCAAAATGAATTGTCACTTTTTGTTTTTACCTTTACAATGCACAATTCCATGAATCTTTAAATAGTTTTTTATAAAACTAATTGATTTTGGATGAGATGAACTGCATGTGCTGTTTTGAGTGAAAACCTAGTAGAGAAGGAAGCATGAGCTACATGACGCATGCGCACAGTGCTTACCCATGTACTGCATGTGCTGTCGAAAGGGCTCAGGGTTGCCGTTCGATCTGGGAGCATCGAACGGTGCACACGTACGATCCGTGGGGTTTGAGTTCTGGCCAATCAAAACACACGACTCAGATCGCACGCGCAGCGGGGGGGGGGGGCAGAATATCATACAGAAACCAACATTCGGTGGAAACCGGTGAAAACCACGAGAAAAATATGTTCCGATGTTTCAAAAAAAAATTGAAAAAATGCGGGATGTTAAGAGGATCATGTTTTATTGCCACACAAAATTTCAAGTTGAAACACATTACGAGATGTGAGCTATGAAAAAGACAAAATCAGCATTGAATAGTGTTGAATAGTAATGTCACTATTCAGGGCTGAATTTGTCTTTTTCATAGCTCACATCTTGTAATGTTTTTCAACTTGATATTTTGTGATAAAACATCACCTTCTTAACATCACACATTTTTTCAGATATTTATGAAACTTTTAAAATATGGTTTCCACGAAGTTTTCATTGAATATTAGCTTTCGTGAGTGAACCGTGTGCTATTTGAAAACATTTTGTGAGAAAAATCTCGGTTTTAAAATCGCCGTAAATCCAAAACTAAGCCGAAAATCGTGAAACCTGGCATGGCGTCATGACATGGCACTTATATGTCGAGGAATTTTTTCGTCCATTGTGGCACAAGTTTTATTACATGCCTCTTACAAACCGGAGCTTCTCTCAAAGAAGCCTCGTGGTTCCGATAGGGAAATGTGTCCCCCTTGTGGGCGAAACGTAATCACTGCCTCTTTTCACCTTGTATTTTCTTCTACGGGCAACATGGAACGACAGGATATCTGTGCTGAAATTTAAACTTATTCAGGGTTCGTTTGGTCTTTTTATACACTAATTGAGTTTCCTAGGCATTTAATGTCCATAATTCAAATTTGAACTACAAATACATGCTCCAGTTCACCAAAATGGCTAGAAAAATTATACATGTGTCCTTCGGTGCATGTTTAGGTCCCATGCCAGGAATGGGAACGAATTACAACCGTACCGGTGTCATGGCTCGTCCTCAAACATTTCGAATCTCGGTTTTTAAGTCCCCATAAATCCTAAACTCACCAGAAAGTCATCAAAGGTGGCATGGTGTCACGTCATGGCACATATATGTCGTGGTAACAACATTGTCCAATTTGGGCCAAGCTTTATTACAAACCTCTTACAAGAACCGGAGCTTCTCTCAAAGAAGCCTCATGGTTCTAATAGGTAAACGTGTTCCCCTTGTGGGCAAAACATAATCGCTGCCTCTTTTCGCCTTGTATTTTCTTCCACGGGCAACATGCAACGACATGATATTCGTGCTAAAATTTAAACTTATTCAGCTCGTTTGGCCTTTTTATACACTAATTGAGTTTCCTAGGCATTTAATGCCCATAATTCGAATCTAAACTACAAATACATGATGCAGTTCACCAAAGGGAAAACTTTGTTTTTGCCACTCTAGCTTTTACCAATTTTTCTTATGCCACTCTAGAATTTGGCATCTCACTTTTGCCACTCTTTGCTTTTGACAATACATCACAAATGCCATTCCGTGGCAAAACCGATAATTTTTCATTTCACTTTTGCCACTCTTAGCTTTTGACAATGTATCACAATTTCCACTCTGAAAATTTTGCTTTTGCCACTAAATGGCAAAAGTGATATATTGTCAAAAGCTAAGAGTGGTAAAAGTGAAATGTCAAATTCTAGAGTGGCATAAGCAAAGTGGGCAAAAACTAGAGTGGCAAAAACAAAGTTTTCCCTTCACCAAAATGGCTAGAAAAATTATACATGTGTCCTTGGGTGCATGTTTAGGTCTTATGCCAGGAATGGGACGAATTACAACCATTAGTCTCCTGGCTCGTCCTCAAACATTTTGAATCTCGGTTTTTAAGTCCCCATAAATCCTAAACTCGCCAGAAAGTCATCAAAGGTGGCATGGTGTCACGTCATGGCACATATATGTCGTGGTAAAAACATTGCCAATTTGGGCCAAGCTTTATTACAAACCTCTTACAAATCGGAGCCTGTCGCAAGAACCCTCGTGGTTTCGATAGGGAAACGTGTCCCCTTGTGGGCCAAGTGATAATCACTCCCACTTCTACCCTCATATTTTCTTCTACACACGACATGGAACAACTGGAGATTCACGTTGAACTTTGAAATTATTCAGGGTTCGTTTAACCTTTTTATTCATTAATTGAGTTTTCTAGGCATTTAATGTCCATATTTCAAAGCCGAACTGCAAATACATGCTCCAATGCACCAAAATGGCTAGAAAGAACGTTCATGTTTACTTGGGGTGCATGTTTAGGTCCCATGGAATGAATGGGAATAAATTCAACCGTCTCGCCGTCCTGGCTTGGCCACAAACATTGCGAATCTCGGTTTTTAAATCTCTGTAAATCCAAAACTCACCAGGAAATCATGAAACTTGTCATGGTGTCACTACATGGTACATATAATTGCCCAATTTAGGCGAAGCTACATTACAAGCCTTTTACAAACCGGAGCATGTCGCAACCCTCGTGGTTCCGGTAGGGAAACATGCCCCTCTTATGGGCGAAGCGATAATCGCTGCCTCTTCTCGCCTTGAACTTTGTTTTCTACAGGCAACATAGAATAACAGGAGTGTCTGGCTGAAATTTGAAACTGTCCAGGCTTCGTTTGGCCATTGTATATATTACTAATTACTAAGTTTTCTATGCATTTAATGTAGTCCATAATTCAAATTTGAACTACAACCACATGCTCCAGTGAAGCAAAATGGGTGGGAAATCGTACATGTGTCATTGGGTGCATGTTTAGGTCTCATTTAAGGAATGGGAATGAATTACAAACTTGTCGTCGTCCTGAAACATTGAGAATCTCGGTTTCTAAATCCCAGTAAATCAAAAATTCACCCAAAAACATGAAACTTGGCATGGTTTCATGACATGGCACATATATGCCGTGGTAAAAAAATCATCCAGTTTGAGAAGAGGTGCACACATTAGTAGCCAACGAAGTCCTTTTTGAAACAAAAAGCTGACACATTAATATCGCAAACGGTTATATTATATTAACCGTGTCGAAATTTAACCATACTCGGTGGCGTGCGTGCAGATGTTTGATTAGACAGGACAAGCACGAGAAGTCCGTCGTGCAGGCTCGACGGGACGCGTGCGAGCAGTCCGCTGTGTAGGCTCGATGGGATGCGTGCATCTTGTCCACCTCGCAGGCTCGATGGGACACGTGCGAGCAGCAAGGCCGCCCATGCTCACCGGGAAGCAAGCTCTTTGACCTCCATGCACCAGCCGTTGCCCGCCTCGCTCACAACTTCTCCATTAATGGGTCAATTAAAGCACCTGGACGGAGGGTGTTTGCCTGTGATGCCATGGCAGCATTTTCTTTATTCATGTTTTCAACTCGTATTCCGCCCTAATTTAAATTGCCACATAGGGCAACGGATAATACGACCACAAATAAAATGGGAACAGATAATACGACCGACAAATTTACAATGGCGTAGATAATACTTGTCTTACATATTCCGGATAATTTAAAATGCCACATGCGGCAAGGCCCGGAAGACACGAGGGCAAGAGAAGAAGGAAATTGCAGACAACGATCTGGGTCACTACTGTCTCTACTCGTCGATGGATCGCCGGGCGGCGAAATCCTCCAGCTCCTTCAATTCCTCACAACTTTGCTTGAAAGCAGCCACAGTTTCCTCCACCTCCTACTCACACTAGATCCGGAGCTTCCTCAAGCCACCTGAGGGAGTCCTGGATTAGGGGGTCTCCGGACAGCCGGATTATATCCTTTGGCCGGACTATTGGATTATGAAGACACAAGATTGAAGACTTCGTCCCGTGTCCGGATGGGACTCTACTTGGTGTGGAAGGCAAGCTAGGCAATACGGATATGTATATCTCCTGCTTTGTAACCGACCTTGTGTAACCCTAGCCCCCTTCGGTGTCTATATAAACCGGAGGGTTTTAGTCCCTGTGACAACATACAATCATACCATAGGCTAGCTTCTAGGGTTTAGCCTCTCCGATCTCGTGGTAGATCAACTCTTGTACTACTCATATTATCAAGAATAATCAAGGAGGACGTAGGGTTTTACCTCCATCAAGAGGGCCCGAACCTAGATAAAACATCGTGTCCCCTGCCTCCTATTACCATCCGCCTTAGATGCACAGTTCGGGACCCCCTACCCGAGATCCGCCGGTTTTGACACCGACATTGGTGCTTTCATTGAGAGTTCCACTGTGTCGTTGCCGTAAGGAAGGATGCCTCGTCTCGTTGTTAAAAACAACATTACCGCCGGGGGAGCCTTGGCTGTCGGCCAAACTCTCCGGCTTGGCAGTTTCATCATGACCGCCTGTTCGGCCACTGCACCGACGATGACTTCTCGGGTCATCGAAAACAGCCTCCACGTCGGCTCGGAATTCGCCGAGCAGATGGATCCAATGGATCTCTCTTCCCTAAACGAGCTCTTGGATCGCATCGCTGCCTTGGGAGTCGCTACAGACTATGATCGGATTGGGCTTAAACCCGATCATAGGGAGATTAACTCTCCACCGGTCACCCATCATATTGCAGTGGTGGAGGAACAACGCGATGATTCTTCCTCTATCTTGAGGACTAACTATGTCCGGATTCCTGAGCTCTCCGAGCCGAATACCCGTTTACAGGAGGACATCACCCAAGCCCTGAACCTAGAGTCAGGCAGCGGGCCAGACTCATCGGGCAACATCCCGGAATCCGAACTTCCAAGATTGGAAACACCTCGGCCCCTGGGTCTCAGATCGGGTAAGGGTTCGGACTCAAATAAACCCACCCACCCAGACATAAATGATCTTTCCCACATTAGGCAAGAGCCCCATGAAACAGTACATCTTTATTGGGCCAGATTCCTCCTTGTGATGAACAAGGTTAAGGACTACCACGAGGAAGATATAGTCTCATTTTTCTGCAATAACTACACGGACAAGGGAATCCTTAACGCCATAAGTCACCATGACATATCACGCTTCGCCGACTTGGCGTCCATAGTACGAAAGTACTGTGCGATGGAAAGTGCCTGGAAAACCGAAACGAAATTTTGGGATAATCCAGCTCCGAATATACACCCAGTCCGAAGTAAAAGGGTGCACTATCATAAGACACCTGAGTTAATTACAAAGAAGCAAAAACCCTCTATAGGGTGTGGAACCGTATTGGAGGGATGGCTCAACGGACCATACAAAATTCATAGTACAATGGATACCATACCAACACACAGCCTTAGAGCATGTTGGATACTCCGGCAGGTGGCCAAAAGCGGCGAGGATCTTCTCATCCAAGATGTCATAGAGCACCATCCCAGGGATAACAATACAGTCTTTGAGACCTTCGCATCAAATAATAGGTGCAAGCGAACACTCCGCAGCATTGCCGAAATCTGCCATGTGGCAGCAATAAATCCATGGAGAGACACGGCAATTACCTTCAATGCCAGTGACGAACCTAAATTCCGAACAGCCCGAGCACCAGCTGCACTGGTCCTCAGTCCAATTGTGGATGGCTTTCGACTCACCAAAGTACTCATGGACGGCGGCAGTGGATTAAACCTCATCTATGAGGAAACTCTTCAAAAAATGGAAATAGACTGGAACCGCATTGAGCAAAGCAGCACAACCTTCAGAGGAATCATCCCCAGTCGGGAAGCACGCTGTGCTGGGAAAATCACACTAGATTTGTTATTCGGCACGCCGGAGAACTATAGGTCCGAAGAAATTACATTCCAAGTGGCGTCGTTCAGTAGTGGATACCACGCCTTTTAGGACGGGAGGCATTCACGATCTTCCAAGCCATACCCCATTATGGGTACATGAAGCTCAAAATGCCCGGGCCCAACGGAATCATCACTCTTGCTAGTGATCCGGACACAGCACTCCACGCCGAAAACAAAACAGCCGCATTGGCCCTCGAGGCATTATCCGAAGCCCTTTCGGCCAAGGAATTAACTGCGCTACGCTCCACAGTGGACAGGGATGACGTGATACTTGACAAGAGATCCAAGTCCACTTCTTTTAAACCAGCGGATGAAATAGTCAAATTCCAAGTCCACCCAATGGACCCTAAAAAACAGCCTCCATCGAGGCACAGTTAAACCCCGTCGTGGACGCCGCACTACGAGAGTTCCTGCACGAGAATTTAGACATATTCGCCTGGCACCCCTCAGACATGCCAGGAATTCCACGTAGGCTGGCCGAGCATGACCTCAATATCCTAAAGGGATTCAAGACGGTCAAGCAGGCTCTTCGGCGTTTCTCTGAACCTAAGAGACAAGCTATGGGAGAGGAACTAGCCAAGTTATTGGAGGCCGAATTCATTAGAGAAATAAAATACCCGGACTGGCTAGCAAACCTGGCGATGGTACCAAAGAAGGACAAATCATGGTGCCTATGTGTCGACTTCAAGGACCTCAACAAGGCTTGCCCAAAGGATCCCTTCCCCCTCCCCCGCATTGATCAAATTATCGATGCTGCCACAGGACACGACTCATTGTGTTTCCTCGATGCATACTCCGGCTACCACCAAATCAAGATGGCGGAGTCCGACCAAGCCGCAATGGCATTTATCACACCATACGGCCCCTTCTGTTTCAACACAATGCCTTTTGGGCTCAAAAACACCGGCGCAACAAATCAGCGCATGATTCAGACATGTCTGGAGAAACAGATCGGCAAAACAGTAGAGGCATACGTAAATGATGTGGTCATTAAAACCAAACACGTCGACTCTCTAACAGATGACTTGAGGCTCACATTCAACAACCTCCGAACATACGACATCAAGCTCAATCCGAAAAAATGCGTTTTCGGGTACCAGCCGGAAAGCTCCTGTGCTTCATTGTCTCCAGTAGAGGAATTGAAGCTAATCCGGCCAAAATCCTAGCTCTGTCATAGTTGGCTATCCCAACTGACCTCAAACGAATCCAGAAATTAACTGGATGTGTGGCGGCTCTAAGCCGCTTTATCTCCCGCTTAGGAGAAAAGGCATTACCCCTTTATCGCCTCCTTCGGCGCACCGAACACTTTGATTGGAAGAAATAAAAGCCATACAGGCAACCAACCCAATCCTGGTCGCGCCAAACATTGCGAACCAATGTTGTTGTACATTGTGGCAACTCATCAGGCTGTAAGCGTAGTGCTCGTCGTCGAACGAGAAGCGGATGGACATAAATTCCCTCTTCAAAAGCCGGTATATTATGTATCCAATGTCCTCACTCCATGCAAATCACAGTAATCACATTATCAAAAGATAGCCTATGCGGTATTCATGGCATCCCGGAAGCTGCGACACTACTTTCAAGAGTGTTCAATTACAGTAGCCTCGGAAGTGCCACTTAATGATATTATAAACAACCGCGACGCCACGGGCCAGATTGCCAAATGGGCCATTGAGCTCCTCCCGTTCGACATAACATACAAACCTCGGCGAGCCATTAAATCACAAGTATTGGCCGACTTTGTCGCCGAATGGACGGAAGCCGAACTCCCTAAAGAGTACGGCGCATACTCCAATTGGATCATGCACTTCGACGACGCCAAAATGCTGGCTGGTCTGGGGGCTGGCGTCGTCCTGATGTCCCCAACCAGAGATATAATGCAATACGTACTGTAGATATTGTATACAGACTCCAACAATGCAGCCGAATACGAAGCCCTGTTACATGGTCTTCGGATGGCAGTTTCCATGGGCATTGAACGCCTGGAGATGCGTGGGGATTCGAACCTCGCAATATCCCAAATAAATGGAGACTTTGATGCCAAGGATCCAAAGATGGAGGCCTATCGAAACGCCGTCCTAAAGATGTCAGCTCGGTTCGAGGGGCTCGAATTTCTCCATGTGGCTCGGGAAAACAATCAGGCGGCGGATATCCTCGCCCGCATCGGCGCAAAACGCGATGCGGTCCCCCCCCCCAACATCTTTTTGGAGAGGTTGTTTAAGCCATCCATGGTATGGGAAGGGGACACCGGTAACAATAGTCCGGACCCGGCCAAAATGCCCGATACCGAACACTCTGACATAATTGGAGGTTCTGCCACCGAAATAACACCTTCAGCCCACGTCATAATGGCCATCATTGCCCCATGGACAGAACCATTCTTGGCCTATCTAACTAGGCAGGAACTTCCCGAGGACCAAAATGAGGCACGCTGCATAGTGCGGCGATCTAAAGCCTACAGGGTCCACGAGGGAGAGCTGTATAAAAAAGCACTACCGGAGTCCTTCAAAGGTGCATCTCCGAAGAGGAAGGGCGGAAGCTTTTGGCAGAAATTCACGCCAGACTTGGTGGCCACCATGCCGCAGCCCCGTCCCTGGTAGGCAAAGCCTTCCGTACAGGTTTTTATTGGCCGACGGCCCGGGCAGACGCACATGACTTGGTCCAACGCTGCGTTGGTTGCCAGCTTTTTGGAAACCAAAGCCACATGCCACCCACCGCCCTCCAAACAATCCCCATTACCTGGCCCTTCGCGGTCTGGGGGTTTGAGATGGTTGGACCCCTTAAAGGGGGAACCCATAAGAAAAAATACTTACTAGTCATGGTGGATAAATTCACCAAACGGATAGAAGCCAAACCTGTTAAAACAACCGAATCCAGACCGGTGATAGACTTCATATCCGGGTTTGTACACCGTTATGGCGTCCCCCACAGCATCATCACTGACAACGGCACGAACTTCACGGCCGACGAGGTAAAACTCTGGTGCATCAACATGGGCATCAAGCTCGATTATGCTTCCGTCTATCACCCACAAACCAATGACCAAGTTGAGCGAGCAAATGGTCTTATCATGAGCGGCATTAAACCCAGATTAGTGCGGTCCTTAAAGGAGTCTAACACGCACTGGGTAGAGGAGCTCGACTCCGTACTCTGGGGGCTGCGGACCACGGCGAATCATACTACCGGATATACACCCTTCTTTATGGTGTACGGCGCAGAGGCAGTTCTGCCCTGCGATATAATTCATGACTCACCTCGAGTGCGCATGTACGAAGAAAGAGAAGCCGAGCTCGATCGGCAGGATAGTTTGGACACCCTGGAGGAGGAGCGCGACGTGGCAAAAGCCCGTTCGGCATTCTATCAGCAACAGGCTCGTAGATACCAAAGCAGAGAAGTACGGGCCAAAACTTATAGCGTTGGCGAGTTAGTTCTATGCCTGCCAGAGAAGAAAAAGACCAAGCTCGAGCCCAAATGGGAAGGTCCCTTCATTATGGACCAAGTTCTGGCCGGTGGAGCGTACCGTCTGCGGGATGCATCGAATAATCGACTTGAGCCGAACCCATGGAATGCAGCAAGGCTCCGAAGATTCTACGCCTAGCGCCGGACTCTATGTTCGTCTCCTTCCTCTGTCCATTTTTTGCATATACATTATCTATCTTTTTTATCTTTCTTTCTTTTATTCTTTCTCAAGGCCTTCAAGGGCCAACTTGTGCCTCGCTTGCACACTATAGACGCGCTAACCGCGCTCATTATACCTGGGGGCTTCTTACACAGAAGCTTAATTATCTATCTGGGCTTCATGCCCCGCACATGTGTTATTCTTCCGCATGTACCTTTTCTTCGCCATTATATGCATCGATATGACTTAAGTTTTGGCCAAGTTGGGTTGCATGGCTCTTGTATTTATGCCCTACATTCCCTTTAATTCGGCTAGGGCATAAGGGGAGCACCTCTGCGATTGTTACTGCCGGTTCAGCCGGATGTGTACCTCAGACTGGATGAAGCCGAAAGCTAGCGTTCTTAAGGGAATATTCGGTCGGCAAACAAAAGATGATTTTTATTTATTTTCCATATATGCCCCCAGATGTTTTTGCCTGCGTCTCCGCTCGCAGTCCGGACATGCACTTTAGGGCATGAGTACCCAGGGAAAGGAACCCCTAATGGAACTATTCTCCCTGGAAGATGTTTCTTACTACCCATGTAATATAACATAACTACTCCCTCTGTCCCATAATATAAGAACGCTTTTGTCACTACACTAGTGCCAAAAACATTCTTATATTATGGGACAGAGGGAGTAGTTTGGTACTTGTCTGTTCAAGCACTAATGACCCCTACGCCTGGTTTCCACACATACCCCGGTTCTTATATAACTGAGCGGGTATTCGAACACACTCCGGACTATCGGGTCCCGAGGTTGAAGCGAAAAGGTCTGCCATGACAAATGATTTACAATCCGGCTAGAAGGCATTATACATGTCACTTGAATTACATAGTCATGTAGACTGACTAAATTCCTCTTCTATGCCATCCAACAGGCGGTCTAGCCTACAATCCTGTTGGGAATACTTTGCGGCTAATTCTACTTTCCCATCGGGCCCCACAGGTCCGACCTCGGCCATGTGGTGTGGCTCAGCCTTGGTATACCACGTCTTCACCATGGCCCAGGCTTCGTTGGCACCTTGATGGCAGGCCGATATCTTCCATAATCGGAAGCGCCGCCGTGCTCCCTTGAGCTTCTCCGCAAGCTCTCCAATGCCTTCTGGCAGGGAGACTGATGGCCACAAGGCCTGGGCAATACCTTGCATCACCCGTTGAACTTGTTCGTGCAGTTGTGAGAGCTCGGATAGAAGATCACCCACGGACTAGGGCATCTCCTCCACGGGACGACCCATCAGCATACCTACAGACATAACTCTATTAGCCGACTTCTCCGCCGTCCCCTTTTTAAGGGTTCGTTCAAGCACTTACTGAAAATGCCGTGTCGAAGCCGCTTATTCTCCTTCACAGAGTCTGCAAGTTGGGGTCGAACATCTTTCAGTTCCACGCTCAGCTTGGTATTGGCATCTTGGAGATTGTTTTTCTCCCGCCTGACCTCAGTCAGCATGCGTCCGCCAGCCTTTAGCTATCGTACGACATGCTGGTCCTTCGGATTCTCTCTGGATTCATCTGCAATATCTATTGTTAGATCTGCAACCATGCCGCACGCTATATGGTACCCATCATTCTTTGAAACAAATGTTACCAGCTGGGGACTTTTTAGGTTCCTTCAATGCGGCAACGGCGGCCCGAAGTTGGGTCTTGCATTCCTCTAGCTCCTGTGACAGTCGAGTATTCTTCTCTGTAAGAACCTGCACAATAAAAGATCCTTAAATCAGTTCTGCTAACTGTTTCAAGTCTCAGGGGCTACTGATACATATAATCGTCAGATTTGCTTACCCGTACATCCCTTACATACTGGTCCGTGGCTCTGGCTAGACCATTTTGAGCAGCACGGAGGTACGCGTCTCCAGAATTGAAGGCATCAAATGCCTCTGGTGAGAAGCAAGCGTCACGGAGTACGGCCCGGCGACGCCTATGATTCATGGCGCTCTCCACTTCTGAATTTGTAGCGGATAGTCTATCCGCATCCTCTATAGGGGGAGTATCCGGCGACCGCCCCATGTCGGCTTCCGCCTCTATGTCCGGTCCTGGAGCCCGACTGGTGGAAGCATGATCGGCAGCCTCACCGGACATATTCCGGCGAGCGTTTTTTCTACTAAAGAAACATGGACGTCATTACATTTTGAGAAAGACGACAACCACGGAGCGGGGTTTTTGTCATACCTCTGCACCGGCGTCTCTGTCCTAACCGCCTTCCTTTTTAGCCTGCCCGGCCTCGGTGCCTCTTGTTGGCGAGTTGTTGCGGGTTCGGCGCGGCGTCCCGAATGCCTTCCCTGTAAAACACCATATGCATATGGTAGGTGAAGTGTCTAGAAGGAGATCCTAGTTTTTGGAGTTGGGATTTTCAGTTTTTCTTACATGCGATGCAGGAAGCAGTCCGGGATAGTCGGCCGTAATGGCCACCATGGCGTCATCACAGCTTAATTGATAGAACTGCCGGTCTATCAGTTCCACGAATATGTCCGGATCTTCTTCGAGTCCGGGACCAAGGGCCCGGTCAGGGTCCTCTGGTTGTGGAGATGGGCTATTGACCTCCCTTATGGCTTTTCGCAGTTCCTGCCGCAAAATGGCAAGATGAGTACCTACGATAAAGAATGCGGGAAGAATGGGAGTAAGGAGATATAACTCACCCAGCTTGGAGGGTTGTACATGGAGAATCCATCCCGTGGCTTGATGTGGATGAACTCCTCTTCCTCTCCCTTGAACAACTCGGACAATTTTTTTGCTAAAGCAGCAGCGTTGTCTGGACCCTTCCGCCCGCAACGGGTGGTATCATCTTCCCCGTTAAAACACCACATGGGATGCCCTCGATATTGAAGTGGCTGCACTCCCCGCATTATGCATATTGACATAACCTCAATTACTGTGAATCCTGATTGAGCCAGCGCTTTAATCCGGTTCATCAGGTAAAGGACTTCTCCGTTGTCCTCCTCCTGGGGGCTCCGTGGGTGCCAACTTCGGCGTTTCTTCAGAGGAGCATTGTTGAACTCAGGAAGACCCCACCGAATAGGGTCCGGAAGGGGGACGTCCTCCATATAAAACCATTCCGAAGGCTAGTCTTTGGACGTCTTCTTCGAAGTACCGGACAGGTATCCGGTTTCGGCGATGCGCCATATTTCGGCTCCGCCCACTTGATAAAGTGACCCCTTTTGTGTGCGGGGGATGAGGGCAACATAGCTCGAAATGAGCCTCGTAGCCCAGGAATGAGCCTCGTAGCCCAGGAATGAGCCTCGTAGCCCAGGAATAACTCGCAGAGGGCAACATAGCGGACGATGTGTAAAATGGAAGCAGGGGTGAAATTATGCAGTTGGAGGCCGTAAAACTCCAGGAGCCCGCGGAGGAATGGATGAATTGGAAATCCGAGTCCCCTTAAAAAGTAAGGAACAAGGCATACCCGCTCCCCCATAGAGGGACTGGGGAAGCTCTCGCCATTGTTGGTGGCGAGCCCGGCTCGGACGGGAACCATATACGCTGGAGGGAGAAATCCCTTGGTCTGCAGTTCGACTCATCGATTGTGTGGGACAGAACACCTCTCCCAATCACCGGGCTTAGGGCTACGGGGGCGAGAGGAGGAGCTGCGAAGGTCGGCCATGCTGGAGTGGATCATTTTGAAGCGCGCTCCGATGGATTCTCGCTGGGGGAGGGTGGTATGGACTGGATCTAAGAATCCCCATCCCTTTAATAGACAATTTATTTATCTAGCTAGGGGGCAAATATAAAAACACCCTGTCTCCTATTCATTCGACGCATGGAAGATAGCCCTTATTGGGCGCGGAAGCCAAGAAGTTCAACATTTATGGTGCCGGACACTACTTGACAAACGTTCGAAATTTGGAGAAGAACCCGCCTTGCAATGCCGAAGACAATACCGCGTGTCGGACTTGACGTCATTGAGGCCTGGTTCGGGGGCTACTGAGGGAGTCCTGGATTAGGGGGTCTCCGGACAGCCGGACTATATCCTTAGGCCGGACTGTAGGATTATGAAGACACAAGATTGAAGACTTTGTCCCGTGTTCGGATTGGACTCTACTTGGCGTGGAAGGCAAGCTAGGCAATACGGACATGTATATCTCCTCCTTTGTAACCGACCTTGTGTAACCCTAGCCCCCTCCGGTGTCTGTATAAACCGGAGGGTTTTAGTCCGTAGGACAACATACAATCATACCATAGGCTAGCTTCTAGGGTTTAGCCTCTCTGATCTCATGGTAGATCAACTCTTGTACTACTCATATTATCAAGAATAATCAAGCAGGACGTAGGGTTTTACCTCCATCAAGAGGGCGAACCTGGGTAAAACATCGTGTCCCCTGCCTCCTGTTACCATCCGCCTTAGACGCATAGTTTGAGACCCCCTACCCGAGATCCGCCGGTTTTGACACCGACACCACCCATCAGCTCCTCGATGACCGCTTTCAGCGTCACCTCCGAGGCACTGCTCTGCTCATGCAGCATCTTCCAGCTGGCGACCTCCTCCTCCTTCTCGGCGACCAACTTGAGGAGCTTCGCATTGTCACCCATGAGTTGGTCGACGAGGTCAGTCGCCTTGTCAACTGAGGCATCGCTGATCTTGAGCAGCTTCATCAAGCCGTCGACCAGCTCCTGCTGCGTAGTGACGCCAGTGAGAATGTCATCATCGCCGGTGAAGGACTTCAGGAACGCCATCTCATCGCGATGGCCGACGCTGCGAATGCGCTTGTGAGAGCCCTCGCGTGCCCGTGAGAGCTCATCCGAGGGCTCCACGGCGCGCTGGGATATCACTGCTGCGGTTGCGGCTTTGCGGCGGGACCTCTCTAGTGCTTCCGCAGCCTTGGTCTTTGCTGCCTGGTTATATGTCCACCCTAAACTCCTCCTGCCGGTCATGGTAGAACGACTTGACAGAAAAAACCGGTTTTGTGGGTGATGAGGAGAGGAACTGTGAATTAATTTTCGAGTGGGTAGTTTTTATAGCCCGGTGCTAAGTGTGAACACATATTAGTTTGATAGGTGTGAACATATTTGCAATTACTTATTGCGTTGTAATCAGTAATGTGATGAGAAACAAGGTCAAAATTTATTGATGGCAGAAGGTTGACCACGTGGTTGCTCGCCGTTGAGGCGGCCGCGGCGCGCTCCGCTCTGGTGGCCCTGCGCGCGCTCTGCTCGACGTTGAGGCAAAGTTATAATGGCAATGGTTAATAATTCTTAATAATTGTCTTACATATTCAAGATAATTTAAAATGGCAAATGCGGCAAGGCCCGGAACACTCACGACCTACATATGCATAGAATTATAATAAAATATAAGCTAAAAGGCTGAGTTGGCGGCCTTCCGATGATGGTCTTCTCGGACTCCATGATCAGCACAGCACCCTTGCGGCCGTTCACTCCAAGTGTCCCGACCCGCCTCCGCCTATGGAGCTGCTGGCGCTAGGAGGCTCTTGGGGCTGCTGGGCCTATTCTAGAAGAGCTTGACAGCGTGCAATCAATCATGCGCATGACAACTCCCGGAACTGCTCCATTTCCATGTCTCTGGCCAGGTAGCAAATTCCGTCGATCACCTGCATCCTCAAGATATCACATTGGCGATGTTCTACTTCGTCGGGGACGTCAACTCCGCCAAGGATGCGCTCGAGCCTAGCCACCACATCATCGGGATTGAGGTTGACATGGCCGCCGCAGGAAATGATGAAGCTGCATGCTGCCTTTGTCTTGACTGAATCACAGAGGTCCTCTACCCATTCCTTGCGGGGCATCAGGCTCTTCAAGAGCACTGGTGACGGCGGCTCTTCAGGTGGGTTGTCGATCATGCTACCGAGCAGCTCTGGATCTTTTGCATGATGGATGGCAAACTACTCATCACACCTCCTCTGCAATATGTCGATTGTGCTCCCAAGGACTCTGACACCGATATCGCTGCCGATTGGCCATGGTGCCTGCACCGGCCAATGAAGCTCTTGCTCCCCGACCTGCTCCAGCTTGTTCTCCTTGCCGAAGATGTAACGTAGGTAGGCGTTGATGTCGAAGCTTTGGTCGTTGCGTGGCATGCTTGGAATAACTAATGGTATATGGGTGAGGACTAGATCTTCGCAGAGTGTCGCGGCGGTGCGTTGTCGCCTGGGTTATATGCAGCAAGCCGTTAGCTGGTGGCGGGAAACCGGTGAGGGAATAGGCGTGGATTTTACAATTCACCCATGTGGAGCACAGGAAGCATTCGCTGGAGCGCGGGAAGACTAAGTGGAGCACACACACAACCCGAATACTGTATCCGGTGCCACGTGTTATTTATCACACAAGTGCTAACATAAGGAAATGTATGTGTAACTTACTAATCATCGCACATAAGTACTCGCAGACGCATCGTGTGCGATACTCCTAGCCACTGCAAGCAACTAGTTTGCATTTGTCAAAGTTTTTTGTACACACAGAATCGCACACGAACTAACTGTATTAACCGTCTGTGCTGTAATTTCTCACCGTAAACAGTTCATCCAACTCAGCTGTTTGCCACGTATCACACACATCTTGTTAAGTTGAACCGTTTTTGTTGCGTTCGTTAATTGAAAACAGTTTGTCCGAGTGAACCATATGCCCTATATCACACACACCTTGATCTGGCTAACCGTTTATGTTGCACTCCCTAATAGCAAACGGTTCATCAGAGTAAACTATATGGCGTATGTCACACACACAATGATATGGCTGCCCGTTTCTGTTTTTCTGCTTCATCGCAAATAGTTTGAACGGGTTAACTGTGTGCCCTGAATCGCACATGCAAATAAAATCTAAACCGTGTTTGATGGCTCCGCCATCGCAAACATTTTGCACCTTTTTGACGGTTTTTTATATCCCTGTTTGTGATTAATGCATCGCACACAGTTTCGTCAAAGGGTCTCTGATCGTAGTGTCGCGTTAGCAACATCCTGAAGTAGTGACTTCTCACCATCACCATTCCTTCTTGGTCCCTTTGTTGTTTATAACCGGGATGCCGACAAATGAACAATGATGTGTGAATTCAAAACTTCTAGCAACCCTATATCTTGTAAGTGACGAATGATAGTTTCTTTCTTCATGTGTTGGTTATTGACTCATCATCCTAACATTGATCGTGCTACTTAGTCCATATTTTTATGCACTTTTCAATCGATGTTTAATTGCGTATGTTTCCCACGGGCATACATCATTATATCATTTATCTGACAAATGTTATCTCCTTGTTCACATGAATGAGGAAATCCATCTTTTTGGGAAATCTTGATGAATTGTCGCTGAGTCCATCAGCCACCTCCTCGTCCTCTCCATGGTTTACTGATGAACTCTTGTTTCGGAACTCGCTTCCATAGTTCATTTCCCGAGAATCATATGATGTCTTCTCGTCAATTTGTGTCGCACCTTTTTCTTCTCAGACATCCTAAGTCTGAGGTATCCTGTCCCCAATCAGATCTGAATCTCGGTCAGATATGATGGTTGGAACATAATTCCAAGAGTTATAACACTGGTCTTTTATGACCCAGTAAGGTGATGTCATGCCTAGCACACCTGGCCGAAGGCCCTATTGATATAGTTTTCTTTTAGCAAGGTTATCCGTTCTTCAATGAGGAAATTGTAACACTTAGTCTATAAGTTGTTCCTGATGGGTCCTTTGTGTATCCAAAGTCTGACCTTTTCTTGAAGACCATGTCAGTGCTATCTCGAAGCATGTCTTTGATATTCTGATTTTCAATAAGAACATTTAAAACACAATGCTAAATTTTCTTTATCAAATTATCCAAACATCGTTGTATAGGTAATGTCATGAAATACACCCCCCTTTCCTCAAGGGTTTTCTACAATTATATCATGTCATGGATATCATGCTCTGCTTGTCCTTGGGAAGGATATACCCCTGAATTATGTGTTTAAACTTAAGGAAATATGCCCTAGAGCCATTAATAAAGTTGTTATTTATATTTGCTTATATCATGATAATTTTTTTTTATTCATGCTAGAACTGTATTAACCGGAAACTTAGTACATGTGTGAATACATAGACAAATAGAGTGTCCCTAGTATGCCTCTAATTGACTAGCTCGTTAATCAAATATGGTTAAGTTTCCTGACCATAGACATGTGTTGTCATTTGATGAATGGGATCACATCATTAGAGAATGATGTGATGGACAAGACCCATCCGTTAGCTTAGCATTATGATTGTTTAGTTTTATTGCTATTGCTTTCTTCATGACTTATAAATATTCCTCTGACTAAGAGATTATGAAACTCCTGAATACCGTAGGAACACTTTGTGTGCTATCAAATGTCACAACGTAACTGGGTGATTATAAAGATGCTCTACAGGTGTCTCCGAAGGTGTTTGTTGAGTTGGCACAAATCAAGATTAGGATTTGTCACTCCGTGTATCGGAGAGGTATCTCTGGGCCCTCTCGATAATGCACACCACTATAGGCCTTGTAAGCAATGTGACTAATGAGTTAGTTACGGGATGATGCATTACGGAATGAGTAAAGAGACTTGCCGGTAACGAGATTGAACTAGGTATGAGGATACCGGCGATCGAATCTCGGGGAAGTAACATACCGATGACAAAGGGAATAATGTATGTTGTTATGTGGTTTGACTGATAAAGATCTTCATAGAATATGTAGGAGCCAATATGAGCATCCAGGTTCCGCTATTGGTTATTGACCGGAGATGTGTCTCGGTCATCTCTACATAGTTCTCGAACCCGTAGGGTCCGCACGCTTAACATTCAATGACAATTAGTATTATGAGTTATGTGATTTGATGACCGAAGTTTGTTCGGAGTCCCGGATGAGATCACGGACATGACGAGGAGTCTCGAAATGGTCGAGTGGTAAAGATTGATATATTGGACGAAGGTATTCGGACACAGGAAATGTTTCGGGACGTTTCGAATATTTATCGGGGAACCGAGGGGTTACTGGAACCCCCAGTGAAGTTATGGGCCTAGATGGGCCATAAGGGAGTAGGAGAGGGCAGCCCATAGGGTGGCGCCCCCCCCCCAAGGGCAGTCCTAATTGGACTAGGGGGAGGGGGCGCGGCCCCCTCTTTCATCTTCCTCTCCCTCTCCTCCCCTCCTTCCCCCTCTTGGAATAGGAAAGGGAGTCCAACTAGGATTGGGAATCCTAGTTGGACTCCCTCTTGGTGTGCCCCCTCATGGCCGCCAGCCTCCTCCCTCTCCTCCTTTATATACGTGGCCAAGGGACACCCCAAAGCACAACAGACAATCTCTTAGCCATGTGTGGTGCACCCTCCACAGTTTAACACCTCGATCATATCGTCGTAGTGCTTAGGCGAAGCCCTGCGCCGGTAACTTCATCATCACCGTCGCCATGCCGTCATGCTGACGGAACTCTCCCTTGACCCTCTACTGGATCAAGAGCTCGAGGGACGTCATCATGCTGAATGTGTGCTAAACATGGGGGTGTCGTACGTTCGGTACTTGGATCGGTTGGATCGTGAAGACGTTCGACTACATCAACAGCGTTAACTAAACGCTTCCACTTTCGGTCTATGAGGGTACATGGACACACTCTCCCCTCTCGTTTCTATGCATCTCCTAGATAGATCGCGTGATCATAGTTTTTTTTGAATTACTACGAACTCCAACAGTGGTATCAGAGCCAGTTCTATGCGTAGATGATATATGCATGAGTAGAACACAATGAGTTGTGGGAGATAATAGTCATACTGCTTACCACCAATGTCTTACTTTGATTCGGTGATATTGTTGGATGGAGTGGCCCAGACCAACATTACCTGACCGCGTTCAAGAGACTGGGTCTACTGACGTGCTTCGCACACAGGTGGCTGGCGGGTGTCTGTTTCTCCAACTTTAGTTGAATCGAGTTTGACTACGGCCGGTCCTTGTTGAAGGTTAAAACAACACACTTGACGAAAAATCATTGCGGTTTTGATGCGTAGGTAAGAACGATTTTTGCTAGAAGCCCGTAGCAGCCACGTAAAACTTGCAACAACAAAGTAGAGGACGTCTAACTTGTTTTGTAGGGCATGTTGTGATGTGATATGCTCAAGACGTGATGAGATATAAATTGTTGTATGAGATGATCATGTTTTGTACAACTTATCGACAACTGGCTGGAGCCTTATGGTTGTCGCTTTATTGTATGAAATGCAATCGCCATGTAATTGCTTGACTTTATCACCAAGCGGTAGCGACAGTCGTAGAAGCAATAGTTGACATGACGACAACGATGCTACGATAGAGATCAAGGTGTCAAGCCGGTGACGATCGAGATCATGACGGTGCCTTGGAGATGGAGATCAAAGGCACAAGATGATGATGGCCATATCATGTCACATATTTTGATTGCATGTGATGTTTATCCTTTATGCATCTTACTTTGCTTAGTACGGCGGTAGCATTATAAGTTCATCCCTCACTAAATTTCAAGGTATAAGTGTTCTCCCTGAGTATGCATCGTTGCTACAGTTCGTCGTGCCGAGACACCACGTGATGATCGGTTGTGATAAGCTCTACGGTCACATACAATGGGTGCAAGCCAGTTTTGCATGTGCAGAATACTCGGGTTAAACTTGATGAGCCTAGCATATGAAGATATGGCCTCGGAACACTGAGATCGAAGGGTCAAATGTGAATCATATAGTAGATATGATCAACATAGTGATGTTCACCATTGAAAACTACTCCATCTCACGTGATGATCGGACATGGTTTAGTTGATTTGCATCACGTGATCATTTAGATGACTTGAGGGATGTCTATCTAAGTGGGAGTTCTTAAGTAATGTGATTAATGGAACTTTAATTTATCATGAACTTAGTATCTGATAGTTTTTGCATGTCTATGTTTTTGTAGATCAATGGCCCGTGCTACCGTTCCCTTGAATTTTAATGCGTTCCTAGAGAAAGTTACTTTGAAAGATGATGTTAGCAACTACACGGACCAGGTCCGTAACTTGAGGATTATCCTCATTGCTGCACAGAAGAATTACGTCCTAGAAGCACCACTAGGTGCAAGACCCATTGCAGGAGCAACTCCAAACGTTATGAACGTCTGGCAGAGCAAAGCTGATGACTACTCAATAGTTCAGTGTGCCATGCTTTACATCTTAGAATTGGGACTTCAAAGACATTTTGAACATCATGGAGCATATGAGATGTTCTAGGAATTCAAGTTAATATTTCAAGCAAATGTCCCGAATTAAGAGATATGAAGTGTTCAATAAGTTCTATAGCTCCAAAATGAAGGAGAATAGTTCTGTTAGTGAACATATACTCAGAATGTCTGGGTACCACAACCACTTGACTCAACTGGGAGTTAATCTTCCTGATGATAGTGTCATTGACACAGTTCTTCAATCACTGCCACCAAGCTATAAAAGCTTCATGATGAACTATAATATGCAAGGGATGGATAAGACAATTCCCGAGCTCTTCATGATGCTAAAGGCTGCGGAGGTAGAAATCAAGAAGGAGCATCAAGTGTTGATGGTTAACAAGACCACTAGTTTCAAGAAAAAGGGCAAAGGGAAGAAGGGGAACTTCAAGAAGAACGGCAAGCAAGTTGCTGCTTAAGTGAAGAAGCCCAAGTCTGGACCTAAGCCTGAGACTGAGTGCTTCTACCGCAAAGTGACTGGTCACTGGAAGCGGAACTGCCCCAAGTATTTGGCGGATAAGAACGATGGTAAAGTGAAAGGTATATTTGATATACAAGTTATTGATGTGTACCTTACTAATGCTCGTAGTAGCGCCTGGGTATTTGATACTGGTTCTGTTGCTCATATTTGCAACTCAAAACAGGGGCTATGGATTAAATGAAGATTGGCTAAGGACGAGGTGACGATGCACGTGGGAAATGGTTCCAAAGTCAATGTCATCACTGTCGGCATGCTACCTCTACATCTACCTTCAAGATTAGTTTTAGACCTGAATAATTGTTATTTGGTGCCAGCGTTAAGCATGAACATTATATCTGGATCTTCTTTGATGCGAGACGGTTATTCATTTAAATCAGAGAATAATGGTTGTTCTACTTATATAAGTAATATATTTTATGGTCATGCACCCTTGATGAGTGGTCTATTCTTGTTGAATCTTGATTGTAGTGATACACATATTCATAATATTGAAGCCAAAAGATGCAAGGTTAATAATGATAGTGCAACTTATTTGTGGCACTGCCGTTTAGGTCATATTGGTGTAAAGCGCATGAAGAAACTCCATGCTAATGGGCTTTTGGAATCACTTGATTATGAATCACTTGATGCTTGCGAACCATGCCTCATGGGCAAGATGACTAAAACTCCGTTCTCTGGAACAATGGAGCAAGCAACTGACTTGTTGGAAATAATACATACTGATGTATGCGTTCCAATGAGTGTTGAGGCTTGCGGCAGGTATCATTATTTTCTGACCAGCACAGATGATTTGAGCAGATATATGGGTATATCTACTTAATGAAACATAAGTCTAGAACATTTGAAAAGTTCAAAGAATTTCAGAGTGAAGCGGAAAATCATCGTAACAAGAAAATAAAGTTTCTATGATCTGATCGTGGAGGTGAATATTTGAGTGACGAGTTTGGTCTTCATTTGAAACAATGTGGAATAGTTTCGCAACTCACACCACCTGGAACACCACAACATAATGGTGTGTCCGAACGTCGTAACCATACTTTATTGGATATGGTGCGATCTATGATGTCTCTTACCTATTTATCGCTCATTTTGGTGTTATGCTTTAGAGACGACTGCATTCACGTTAAATCGGGCACCATCTAAATCCGTTGAGTCGACACCATATGAAATGTGGTTTGGCAAGAAACCTAAGATGGCGTTTCTTAAAGTTTTCGGCTGCGATGCTTATGTGAAAAAGCTTCAACCTGATAAGCTCGAACCCAAATCGGAGAAATGTGTCTTCATAGGATACCCAAAGGAGACTGTTGGGTACATCTTCTATAACAAATCCAAAGGCAAGATATTCGTTGTTAGAAATGGATCCTTTTTAGAGAAGGAGTTTCTCTCGAAAGAAGTGAGTGGGAGGAAAGTGGAACTTGATGAGTGCTACGTCTTGAGCTTGCGTTGGTTTTCCCCGAAGAGGAAGGGATGATGCAGCAGAGTAGCATAAGTATTTCCCTCCGTTTTTGAAAACCAATGTATCAATCCAGTAGGAGGCCACGCTCAAGTCCCTCATACCTGCACAAAGCGATAGCTACTCGCAACCAACGCGATTAGGGGTTGTCAATCCCTTCACGGTCACTTACAAGAGTGAAATCTGATAGATATAATATTTTTGGTATTTTTGGTGTAAATATGCAAAGTAAATAGTAAAAGCAAAGTAAAAAAGCAAAGCAAGATTAAAGTGATGGAGATTGATATGATGAGAATAGACCCGGGGGCCATAGGTTTCACTAGTGGCTTTTCTCAAGAGCATAAGTATTCTACAGTGGGTGAACAAATTACTGTTGAGCAATTGACAGAATTGAGCATAGTTATGAGAATATCTAGGTATGATCATGTATATAGGCATCACGTCCGTGACAAGTAGACCAAAATGATTCTGCATCTACTACTATTACTCCACACATCGACCGCTATCCAGCATGCACCTAGAGTATTATGTTAAAAACAGAGTAACGCCTTAAGCAAGATGACATGATGTAGAGAGATAAATTCATGCAATATGAAATAAACCCCATCTTGTTATCCTCGATGGCAATGATACAATACGTGCCTTGCTGCTCCTTCTGTCATTGGGTAAGGACACCGCAAGATCGAACCCAAAGCTAAGCACTTCTCCCATGGCACGAACTACCAATCTAGTTGGCCAAACCAAACGGATAATTTGAAGAGACTTGCAAAGATAACCAATCATACATAAAAGGATTCAGAGAAGATTCAGATATTATTCATAGATAGACTTGATCACAAACCCACAATTCATCGGTCTCAACAAACACACCGCAAAAAGAAGATTACATCGAATAGATCTCCACAAGAGAGGGGGAGAACTTTGTATTGAGATTCAAAGAGAGAGAACAAGCCATCTAGCTACTAACTATGGACCCGAAGGTCTGAGGTAAACTACTCACACTTCATTGGAGAGGCTATGATGATGTAGAAGCCCTCCGTGATGACGGCCCTCTTCTGGCGGAGCTCCGGAACAGGCCCCAAGATGGGATCTCGTGGATACAGAAAGTTACGGCGGTGGAATTAGGTTTTTTGGCTCTTGTTCTGATTGTTTGGGGGTACGTGTGTATATATAGGAGGAAGAAGTACGCCAGAGGAGCAACGAGGGGCCCACGAGGCAGGGGGCGTTCCCTAGGGGGGGTGCCCCCCACCCTCATGACCACCTCTTTTGTTCCTTGGAGCAGGGTCTAAGTCTCCTGGATCACGTTCGGTGAGAAAATCACGCTCCCGAAGATTTTATTCCGTTTGGACTCCGTTTGATATTCCGTTTCTTCGAAACATTGAAATAGTTAAAAAACAACAATTCTGGGCTGGGCCTCCGGTTAATAGGTTAGTCCCAAAAATAATATAAAAGTGGAAAATAAAGCCCAATATAGTCCAAAACAGTATATAATATAGCATGGAGCAATCAAAAATTATAGATAGATTGGAGACGTATCAGGCATCCCCAAGCTTAATTCCTGCTCGTCCTCGAGTAGGTAAATGATAAAAAGAGAATTTTTGATGTGGAGTGCTACTTGGCATAATTTCAATGCAAATATTCTTAATTGTGGTATCAATATTCAGATTAGAAAGATTCAAGACAAAAGTTTATATTGACATAAAAAGAATAATACTTCAAGCATACTAACAAAGCAATTATGTCTTCTCAAAATAACATGGCCAAAGAAAGTTATCCCTACAAAATCATATAGTCTGGCTATGCTCCATCTTCACCACACAAAGTATTTAAATCATGCACAACCCCGATGACAAGCCAAGCAATTGTTTCATACTCTAACTTTTTCAAAACTTTTTCAATCTTCACGCAATACATGAGCGTGAGCCATGGATATAGCACTATAGGTGGAATAGGATGGTGGTTGTGGAGAAGACAAAAAGGAGGGGAAGATAGTCTCACATGAACTAGGCGTATCAACGGGCTATGGAGATGCCCATCAATAGATATCAATGTGAGTGAGTAGGGATTGCCATGCAACGGATGCACTAGATCTATAAGTATATGAAAGCTCAAAGAGAAACTAAGTGGGTGTGCATCCAACTTGCTTGCTCACGAAGACCTAGGGCAATTTTGAGGAAGCCCATCATTGGAATATACAAGCCAAGTTCTATAATGTAAAATTCCCACTAGTATATGAAGGTGATAACATGAGAGACTCTCTATATGAAGAACATGGTGCTACTTTGAAGCACAATATATGAGACTTGCTATATCATGGTGCTACTTTGAAGCACAAGTGTGGAAAAAAAGATAGTAGCATTGCCCCTTTTTATTTACTTTTTTTGGGCCTTCTTTTTTTTCTTTGGCCTTTCTCTTTTTTTATTGGGACAATGCTCTATTGAATGATGATCATCACACTTTTATTTATTTACAACTCAATGATTACAACTCGATTCTAAAACAAAGTATGACTCTATATGGATGCCTCCTGCGGTGTACCGGTATATGCAATGAATCAAGAGTGACAAGTATGAAGAAATTATGAATGGTGGCTTTGCCACAAATACTACGAAAACTACATGATCATGCTAAGCAATATGACAATGATGAATGTGTCATGATGAACTAGGTGGTGGAAAGTTGCATGGAAATATATCTCGGAATGGTTATGGAAATGCCATAATAGGTAGGTATGGTGGCTGTTTTGAGGAAGGGATATGGTAGGTGTATGATACCGGCGAAAGGTGCGCGGTATTTAGAGAGGCTAGCAAAGGTGGAAGGGTGAGAGTGCGTATAATCCATGGACTCAACATTAGTCATAAAGAACTCATATACTTATTGCAAAAATCTAGAAGTTATCGGTATTTAGAGAGGCTAGCAAAGGTGGAAGGGTGAGAGTGCGTATAATCCATGGACTCAACATTAGTCATAAAGAACTCATATACTTATTGCAAAAATCTAGAAGTTATCAAAGCAAAGTATTACGCGCATGCTCCTAGGGGGATAGATTGGTAGGAAAAGACCATCGCTCGTCCCCGACCACCACTCATAAGGAAGACAATCAATAAATAAATCATGCTCCGACTTTGTCACATAACGGTTCACCATACGTGCATGCTACAGGAATCACAAACTTTAACACAAGTATTCTTTAAATTCACAACTACTCAACTAGCATAACTTTAATATTATCACCTCCATATCTCAAAACAATTATCATGCTTCAATCTTTTCTTAGTATTCAACACACTCAAAAGAAAGTTTCACAAATCTTGAATACCAAGCATATTATTATTAAGCAAATTACCATGCTATTAAGAGACTCTCAAAAATAATTTAAGTGAAGCATGAGAGATCAATAGTTTCTTTAAAACAAATCCACCACCGTGCTCTAAAAGATCTAAGTGAAGCACACAGAGCAAAATTATAACGCTCAAAAGATATAAGCGAAGCACATAGAGCAAAATTATCTACCTCAAAAGATATAAGTGAAGCACATAGAGCAAAACTACTTAGCTCAAAAGATATAAGTGAAGCACATAGAGTATTCTATCAAATTTTAATTCATGTATGGCTCTCTCAAAAGGTGTGTACAGCAAGGATGATTGTGGAATACTAAGACACAAATACACAAATAATACAAGACGCTCTAAGCAAAACACATATCATGTTGGTGAATAAAAATATAGCTCCAAGTGAATTTCCGATGGAAGTGGACGAAAGTGGGGATGCCTTCCGGGGCATCCCCAAGCTTTGACTTTTTGGTGTACTTGGATTATCTTGGGGGTTCCATGGGCATCCCCAAGCTTAGGCTCTTTCCACTCCTTGTTCCATGATCCATCAAAAGAATTCACCCAAAACTTGAAAACTTCACAACACAAAACTCAAAATAGAAAACTCGTGATCTCCTTAGCGAAAGAAAACAAAAGACTACTTCAAGGTACTGTAATGAACTCATTATTTATTTATATTGGTGTTAAACCTACTGTATTACAACTTCTCTATGGATTATAAACTATTTTACTAGCCATAGATTCATCAAAATAAGCAAACAACACACGAAAAACAGAATCTGTCAAAAACAGAACAGTTTGTAGTAATCTGTAGCTAGCGCAAGATCTGGAACCCCAGAAATTCTAAAATAAATTTATGGACGTGGGGAATTTATCTATTAATAATATTCAAAAATAATTAACTAAATAGCACTCTTCAAATAAAAATGACAGCAGTTCTCGTGAGCGCTAAAGTTTCTGTTTTTTACAGCAAGTTCAACAAGACTTTCCCCAAGTCTTCCCAACGGTTCTACTTGGAAAAAACACTAATTAAACACAAAAAACACAGGAAAAACAGAGGCTAAATAATTTATTTATTACTAAGCAGGATCAAAAAGCAAGGAATAAAAATAAAATTGGGTTGCCTCCCAACAAGCGCTATCGTTTAACGCCCCTAGCTAGGCATAAAAGCGAGGATAGATCTAGGTATTGCCATCTTTGGTAGGCAATCCATAAGTGGCTCTCATGATAGTTTCATATGGTAATTTTATTTTCTTTCTAGGGAAGTGTTCCATGCCCCCTTTTAATGGAAATTGACATCTAACATTCCATTCCTTCATATCAATAATCGCACCAACCGTTCTAAGGAAAGGTCTACCAAGAATAGTAGGGCAAGAAGGATTGGAATCTATATCAAGAACAATGAAATCTACGGGCACATAATTCCTATTTGCAACAATAAGAACATCATTAATCCTTCCCATAGGTTTCTTAATAGTGGAACCCGCAAGATGCAAGTTTAGAGAGCAATCTTCAAAATTACAGAAATCTAGCAAATCACATAAAGTCTTGGGAATAGTAGAGACACTGGCACCCAAATCACACAAAGCATAGAACTCATGATCTTTAATTTTAATTTTAATAGTTGGTTCCCACTCATCTAGAGTTTTCTAGGGATAGAAACTTTCAACTCAAGTTTTTCTTCATAAGATTGCATCAAGGCATCAACAATATGTTCGGTGAAGGCTTTATTTCGACTATAAGCATGTGGAGAATTTAGCACGGATTGCAACAAGGAAATACAATCAATTAAAGAGCAACTTTCATAATTAAATTCCTTGAAATCCAATATAGTGGGTTTAGCAACATCTAGATTTTTATTTTTTTTCAATCCCACTTTCATTAATTTCATCATTAAGATCTAAATACTTCAAATTTTTAGAACGCCTTCTAGGTAAAGGAAGATCATATTCAGTTTCATCAAGATTCATATTGCGAAATAAAGATTTAATAGGGGACACATCAATAACTTTTAGATCTTCATCTTGATTTTCATAGGAATTGGAGGAACACACTTTAATAAAGGCATCTTTGGAAGCACGCATCCTAGCGGTTCTTTCTTTGCACTCATCAATGGAAATTCTCATGGCTTTGAGAGACTCATTGATATCATGTTTAGGAGGAATAGATATAAGCTTTAAAGAATCAACCTCAACAGAAATTCTATCAACGTTTCTAGCCAAATCATGAACTTTAAGCAATTTCTCCTCAAGCAAAGCATTAAAATTCTTTTGTGAATTCATAAACTCTTTAACACTATTCTCAAATTCAGAGGGCATCTTATTATAATTTCCATAAGAGTTGTTGTAGGAATTCCCGTAATTATTAAAAGGATTACTAGGATATGTCCTAGGATTAAAATTCCCTCTATAAGCGTTGTTACCAAAATTATTCCTACCAACAAAATTCACATCCATAGATTCATTGTTATTCTGAATCAAAGTAGACAAAGGCATATCATTAGGATCAGAAGAAACACTCTTAGTAGCAAATAATTTCATAAGTTCATCCATCTTTCCACTCAACACATTAATTTCTTCTATCGCATGCACTTTTTTAGAAGATCTTTCGGTATGCCATTGAGAATAATTAACCATAATATTATCTAGGAGTTTAGTAGCATCTCCTAAAGTGATTTCCATAAAAGTGCCTCCCGCGGCCGAATCTAAAAGATTTCTAGAAGCAAAATTCAATCCGGCATAAAATTTTTGTATGACCATCCACAAATTCAAACCATGAGTAGGGCAATTACGTATCATTAATTTCATTCTCTCCAAAGCTTGTGTAACATGTTCATGATCAAGTTGCTTAAAATTCATAATATCGTTTCTAAGAGAGATGATCTTAGCGGGAGGAAAATACTTAGAGATAAAAGCATCTTTGCACTTGTTCCATGAATCAATACTATTTTTAGGTAAATACGAAAACCAAGCTTTAGCACGATCTCTAAGCGAAAAAGGAAATAGCTTCAATTGAACGACATCATTATTGACATCTTTTTTCTTTTGCATATCACATAAATCAACGAAGCTATTCAGATGAGTAGCGGCATCTTCACTAGGAAGGCCGGCGAATTGATCTTTCATAACAAGATTCAACAAAGCAGTACTAATTTCACAAGATATAGCATCGGTAAGAGGAGCAATCAGAGTGCTAAGGAAATCATTATTATTGGTATTGGTGAAGTCACACAATTTGGTAGTATCTTGAGCCATCTAACACACGAGCAAACAAAAGGCAAACGGGCAAAAGAGGCAAATAGAGAGGGAGGATAGAGAGGCAAATGGCAAATAATGTAATGCGAGAGATAGGGATTGTGATGGGTACTTGCTATGTTGACTTTTTGCGTAGGCTCCCCGGCAACGGCACCAGAAATCCTTCTTGCTACATCTTGAGCTTGCGTTGGTTTTCCCCGAAGAGGAAGGGATGATGCAACAGAGTAGCGTAAGTATTTCCCTCAGTTTTTGAGAACCACGGTATCAATCTAGTAGGAGGCCACGCTCAAGTCCCTCGTACCTGCACAAAGCGATAGCTACTCACAACCAACGCGATTAGGGGTTGTCAATCCCTTCACGGTCACTTACGAGAGTGAGATTTGATAGATATAATATTTTTGGTATTTTTGGTATAAAGATGCAAAGTAAATAGTAAAAGCAAAGTAAAAAAGCAAAGCAAGATTAAAGTGATGGAGATTGATATGATGAGAATAGACCCGGGGGCCATAGTTTCACTAGTGGCTTCTCTCAAGAGCATAAGTATTCTATGGTGGGTGAACAAATTACTATTGAGCAATTGACAGAATTGAGCATAGTTATGAGAATATCTAGGCACGATCATGTATATAGGCATCACGTCCGTGACAAGTAGACCGAAACGATTCTGCATCTACTACTATTACTTCACTCATCGACCGCTATCCAGCATGCATCTAGAGTATTAAGTTAAAAACAGAGTAATGCCTTAAGCAAGATGACATGATGTAGAGAGATAAATTCATGCAATATGAAATAAACCCCATCTTGTTATCCTCGATGGCAACGATACAATACGTGCCTTGCTCCCCCTTCTGTCACTTGGTTAGGACACCGCAAGATCGAACCCAAAGCTAAGCACTTCTCCCATGGGAAGAACTACCAATCTAGTTGGCCAAACCAAACGGATAATTCGAAGAGACTTGCAAAGATAACCAATCATACATAAAAGAATTCAGAGAAGATTCAAATATTATTCATAGATAGCCTTGATCATAAACCCACAATTCATCGGTCTCAACAAACACACCGCAAAAAGAATATTACATCGAATAGATCTCCACAAGAGAGGGGGAGAACTTTGTATTGAGATTCAAAGAGAGAGAAGAATCCATCTAGCTACTAACTATGGACCCGAAGGTCTGAGGTAAACTACTCACACTTCATCGGAGAGGCTATGATGATGTAGAAGCCCTCCGTGATGACGGCCCTCTTCCGGCGTTGCTCCGGAACAGGCCCCAAGATGGGATCTCGTGGATACAGAAAGTTGCGGCGATGGAATTAGGTTTCTTGGCTCCTGTTCTGACTGTTTGGGGGTACGTGTGTATATATAGGAGGAAGAAGTACGCCGGAGGAGCAACGAGGGGCCCACGAGGCAGGGGTGCGCCCTAGGGGGTGCCCCCCACCCTCGTGACCGCCTCTTTTGTTCCTTGGAGCAGGGTCCAAGTCTCCTGGATCACGTTCGGTGATAAAATCACGTTCCCGAAGATTTTATTTCGTTTGGACTCCGTTTGATATTCCGTTTCTTTGAAACACTGAAATAGGCAAAAAACAGCAATTCTGGGCTGGCCTACGGTTAATAGGTTAGTCCCAAAAATAATATAAAAGTGGAAAATAAAGCCCAATATAGTCCAAAACAGTAGATAATATAGCATGGAGCAATCAAAAATTATAGATACGTTGGAGACGTATCAATGAGGTAATTGTACCTTCTCCCGAATTGGAAAGTAGTACATCATAGAAATCAGTTCCAGTGATTCCTACACCAGTCAGTGAGGAAGCTAATGATGATTATCATGAAACTTCAGATCAAGTTTCTACTGAACCTCGTAGGTCAACCAGAGTATGGTCCGCACTAGAGTGGTACGGTAATCCTGTTCTGGAGGTCATGTTACTTTACCATGACAAATCTACAAAACTATGGGGGAGCGATGATGAGCCTAGATTCTGTGAAATGGCATGAGGCCATGAAATCTGAGATGGGGTCCATGTATCAAAACAAAGTATGGACTTTGGTTGACTTGCCCGATGATCGTCCAGCCATAGAGAATAAATGGATCTTCAAGAAGAAGACTGACGCTGATGGTAATGTTACTGTCTACAAAGCTCGACTTGTTGTGAAAGGTTTTTGACAAGTTCAAGGAGTTCACTACGATTAGACCTTCTCACCCGTAGCGATGCTTAAGTCTTTCCGAGTCATGTTAGCAATTACCGCATTTTATGATTATGAAATTTGGCAAATGGATGTCAAAACTGCATTCCTTAATGGATATCTTAAAGAAGAGTTGTATATGATGCAACCAGAAGGTTTTGTCGATCCTAAAGGTGCTAACATAGTATGCAAGCTCCAGCAATCCATTTATGGACTGGTGAAAGCCTCTCAGAGTTGGAATATACGCTTTGATAGTGTGATCAAAGCATATGGTTTTATACAGACTTCTGGAGAAGCATGTATTTATAAGAAAGTGAGTGGTAGCACTATAGCATTTCTAATATTATATGTGGATGACATATTGTTGATTGGAAATAATACAGAATTTCTGGATAGCATAAAAGGATACTTGAATAAGAATTTTTCAATGAAAGACCTCGGTGAAGCTGCTTATATATTGGGCATCAAGATCTATAGAGATAGATCAAGATGCTTAATTGCACCTTCACAAAGCACATACCTTGATAAAGTTTTGATGAAGTTCAAAATGGATCAGTCAAAGAAAGGGTTCTTCCCTGTGTTACAAGGTGTGAAATTGAGTCAGACTCAATGCCCGACCACTATAGAAGATAGAGAGAAAATGAAAGTCATTCCCTATGCCTCAGCCATAGGTTCTATCATGTATGCAATGTTGTGTACTAGGCCTGATGTGTGCCTTGCTATAAGTTTAGCAGGGAGGTACCAAAGTAATCCAGGAGTGGATCAATGGACATGGGTCAAGAACATCCTGAAATACCTAAAAGGAACTAAGGATATGTTTCTCGTTTATGGAGGTGACAAAGAGCTTGTCGTAAATGGTTACGTCGATGCAAGCTTTGACATTGATCCGGATGACTCTAAGTCACAAACTGGATACATATTTATATTGAATAGTGGAGCTGTCAGTTGGTGCAGTTCCAAGCAGAGCGTCTTGGCGGGATCTACATGTGAAGCAGAGTACATAGCTGCTTCAGAAGCGGCAAATCAAGGAGTCTAGATGAAGGAGTTCATATCCAATCTAGGTGTAATACCTAGTGCATCGGATCTAATGAAAATCTTTTGTGACAATACTTGAGCAATTGCCTTGGCGTAGGAATCCAGATTTCACAAGAGAACCAAACACATCAAGAGAAGCTTCAATTCCATCCGCGATCAAGTCAAGGAGGGAGACATAGAGATTTGCAAAATACATGCGGATCTGGATGTTGTAGACCCATTGACTAAACCTCTTCCACGAGCAAAACATGATCAACACCAAGACTCCATGGGTGTTAGAATCATAACTATGTAATCTAGATTATTGACTCTAGTGCAAGTGGGAGACTGAAGGAAATATGCCCCAGAGGCAATAATAAAGTTGTTATTTATATTTCCTTATATCATCATAAATGATTATTATTCATGCTAGAATTTTATTAACCAGAAACTTAGTACATGTGTGAATACATTGACAAACAGAGCGACTTGACTAGCTCGTTAATCAAAGATGGTTAACTTTCCTGACCATAGACATGTGTTGTCATTTGATGAGTGGGATCACATCATTGGAGAATGATGTGATGGACAAGACCCATACATTAGCTTAGCATTACGATCGATTAGTTTTATTGCTATTACTTTCTTCATGACTTATACATATTCCTCTGACTATGATATTATCCAATTCCTGAATACCAGAGGAACACTTTTGTGTGCTATCAAACATCACAACATAACTGGGTGATTATAAAGATCCTCTATAGGTGTCTCCGAAGGTGTTTGTTGAGTTGGCATAGATCAAGATTAGGATTTGTCACTCCGTGTATCGGAGAGGTATCTCTGGGCCCTCTCGGTAATGCACATCATTATAAGCCTTGCAAGCAATGTGACTAACGAGTTAGTTACGGGATGATGCATTACGGAACGAGTAAAGAGACTTGCCGGTAACGAGATTGAACTAGGAATGAGGATTGATACGTCTCCAACGTATCTATAATTTTTTATTGTTCCATGCTATTATATTATCTGTTTTGGATGTTTAATGGGCTTTAATATGCTCTTTTATATTAGTTTTGGGACTAACCTATTAACCAGAGGCCCAGTGCCAGTTTCTGTTTTTTTTTCCTATTTTAGTGTTTCGCAGAAAAGGAATATCAAACGGAATCCAAACAGAACGAAACCTTCGCGAGGATATTTCCTGGAACAAACGCAAACCAGGAGACTTGGACTGGAAGTCTGGAACTCCGCGAGGCTTCCATGAGATAGGAGGGCGCGCCCAGGGGGTAGGCATGCCCCCCACCCTCCTGGGCCCCATGGAGCTCCACCGACGTACTTCTTTCGCCTATATATATACTCTTATACCCTAAAAACATCATAGGGAGCCACGAAACCACTTATTCACCGCCGCAACCTTCTGTACTTGTGAGATCCCATCTGGGGCCTTTTCTGGCGATCTGCCGGAGGGGGATTCGATCACGGAGGGCTTCTACATCAACACCATAGCCTCTCCGATGATGTGTGACTGGTTTACCACAGACCTTTAGGTCCATAGGTATTAGCTAGATGGCTTCTTCTCTCTCTTTGGTTCTCAATAGAAAGTTCTCCTCGATGTTCTTAGAGATCTATTCGATGTAATACTTTTTGTGGTGTGTTTGCCGAGATCCGATGAATTGTGGATTTATGATCAAGTTTATCTATGAATAATATTTGGTTCTTCTCTGAATTCTTATATGCAAGATTTGATATGTTTGCAAGTCTCTTCAAATTATCGGTTCAGTTTGGCCTACCAGATTGATCTTTCTTGCAATGGGAGAAGTGCTTAGCTTTGGGTTCAATCTTGCGGTGTCCTTTCCCAGTGACAGTAGGGGCAGCAAGGCACGTATTGTATTATTGCCATCGAGGATAAAAAGATGGGGTTTATATCATATTGCTTGAGTTTATCCCTCTACATCATATCATCTTGCTTAATTAATTACTCTGTTCTTATGAACTTAATACTCTAGATGCATGCTGGATAGTGGTCGACGTGTGGAGTAATAGTAGTAGATGCAGAATCGTTTCGGTCTACTTAACACGGACGTGATGCCTATATTTCATAATCATTGCCGAGATATTCTCATAACTATGCGCTCTTCTATCAATTGCTCGATAGTAATTTGTTAACCCACCGTAATATATGCTATCTTGAGAGAAGCCACTAGTGAAACCTATGGCCCCCGGGTCTCTTTCTTATCATATTGCATCTCTTTTTATTTACATCGCATCTCGTTTACTATTTTGCAATCTTTACTTTCCAATCTATACAACAAAAATATCAAAAATATTTATCTTATTATCTTTATCAGATCTCACTTCTGCGAGTGACCGTGAAGGGATTGAAAACCCCTTTATCGCGTTGGTTGCGAGGTTCTTGATTGTTTGTGCAGGTATTAGGTGACTTGCGTGTTATCTCCTACTGGATTGATACCTTGGTTCTCAAAAACTAAGGGAAATACTTACGCTACTTTGCTGCATCACCCTTTCCTCTTCAAGGGAAAACCAATGCATGCTCAAGATGTAGCAAGAAGGATTTCTTGCGCCGTTGCCAGGGAGATCTACGCTCAAGTCAATACATACCAAGTACCCATCATAAACTCTTCTCCCTCGCATTAATTATTAGTCATTCACCTCTCATTTTCCTCTCCCCCACTTCACCTTTGCCATTTTATTCGCCCCTTTTTCGTTCGCCTTCTTTCGCTTGCTTCCTGTGTGATTGTGTGTTGGATTCATTGTCTGTCATCATGGCTCAAGATAATACTAAATTATGTGACTTTTCCAATACCAACAACAATGATTTTATTAGCACTCCGATTGCTCCTATTACCGATGCTGAATCTTGTGAAATTAATGCTTCTTTGTTGAATCTTGTCATGAAAGATGAATTTTCTAGCCTTCCTAGTGAAGATGCCGCTACCCATCTAAACAACTTTGTTGCTTTGTGTGATATGCAAAATAAGAAAGATGTGGATAATGATATTGTTAAATTGAAGCTATTTCCGTTTTCCCTTAGAGATTGTGCTAAAACTTGGTTCTCTTCTTTGCCTAAAAATAGTTTTGATTCATGGAATAAGTGCAAAGATGCTTTTATCTATAAGTATTTTCCTCCATCTAAGATCATCTCCCTTAGAAACGATATTATGAATTTTAAGCAACTTGATCATGAGCATGTTCCACAAGCTTGGGAGAGGATGAAATTGATGATACGTAATTGCCCTACACATGGTTTGAATTTATGGATGATTATACAAAAAAAATATGTCGGATTGAATTTTTCTTCTAGAAATCTTTTAGATTCGGCCGCGGGAGGCACTTTTATGGAAATAACTTTAGGAGAAGCTACTAAACTCCTAGATGACATTATGGTTAATTATTCTCAATGGCACACCGAAAGATCCACTAGTAAAAAAGTTCATGCGATTGAAGAGATTAATGTTTTGAGTGGAAAGATGGATGAACTTATGAAATTGTTTGCTAATAAGGTTGTTTCTTATGATCCTAATGATATGCCTTTGTCCACTTTGATTGAGAATAATAATGAATCTATGGATGTGAATTTTGTTGGTAGGAACAATTTTGGTAACAACGCGTATCGAGGAAACTTTAATTCTAGGCCGTTCCCTAGTAATTCCTCTAATAATTATGGTAATTCCTACAACAAATCTTATGGAATTTTTAATAAGATGCCCTCTGATTTTGAGACTAGTGTTAAAGAATTTATGAATTCACAAAAGAATTTCAATGCTTTGCTTGAAGAAAAATTGCTAAAGATTGATAAGGTGGCTAGGAACGTGGATACAATTTCTCTTGATGTTGATTCTTTGAAACTTAGATCTATTCCACCTAAGCATGCTATCGATGAGTCTCTCAAAGCCATAAGAATTTCCATTGATGACTGCAAGGAAAGAACCGCTAGGATGCGTGCTAAAAAGGATTGCTTTGTGAAAGCGTATTCTTCTAGTTTTCACGATAATAATGATGAAGATCTAAAAGTGATAGATGTGACTCCTATTAAATCTTTGTTTTCCATTATGAATCTTGATAAATATGGGACTGGAGATGAGTCAACTTTAGTTAAAAGGCTTCCCAATGATTCGTAGTTTTTAGATCTTGATGCTAAAATTAATAAAAGTGGGATTGAAGAGGTCAAAACTTTACATAGCAATGAACCCACTATTTTGGATTTCAAGGAATTTAATTATGATAATTTCTCTTTGATAGATTGTATTTCCTTGTTGCAATCCGTGTTAAATTCCCCTCATGTTTATGATCAAAATAAAGCTTTTACTAAACATATCGTTGATGCTTTAATGTAATCCTATGAAGAAAAGCTTGAACTAGAAGTTTATATTCCTAGAAAACTTTATGATGAGTGGGAACCTACTATTAAGATTAAGATTAAATATTATGAATGCTATGCTTTGTGTGATTTGGGTGCTACTGTTTCCACGATTCCAAAAACTTTGTGTGATGTGTTAGGTTTCCGTGAATTTGATGATTGTTCTTTAAAATTGTGCCTTGCGGTTTCCACCTTTAAGAAACCTATGGGAAGGATTAATGATGTTCTTATTGTTGAAAATAGGAATTATGTGCCCATAGATTTTATCGTTCTTGATATAGATTGCAATCCTACATGTCCTATTATTCTTGGTAGACCTTTCCTTAGAACGATTGGTGCAATTATTGACATGAAAGAAGGTAATATTAGATTTGAATTTCCGTGAAGGAAAGGCATGGAACACTTTCCTAGAAAGAAAACTAAATTGTCTTATGAATTAATTATGAGATCCACTTATGGATTTCATACCAAAGATGACAATACCTAGATCTATTCTTGGTTTTATGCCTAGCTAGGGGCGTTAAACTATAGCGCTTGTTGGGAGGCAACCCAATTTTATTTTTGTTATTTACTTTTTGTTCCTGTTTAGTAATAAATAATTTATCTACCCTGTGTTATTATTGTGTTTTTTATTTTTTAATTAGTGTTTGTGCCAAGTAAAGTCTTTAGGATCTTCTTGAGTGATTATTGTTTGATCTTGCTGATAAAAACAAAAAGTATGCGCTCACGAAAATAATTTTCGTTTTTTTACCAGAGATCCATAAAATACCAATTTCAACTGCAGTAGATCAATATACAAATTGTTTAGGTCGTCCTAATGTTTCTGAATTTTTGGAGTGATAGAAGTATTCGAAACCTCCAGATTGCTACAGACTATTCTGTTGTGACAGATTCTATTTTTCGTGTGTTGTTTGCTTAGTTTGATGAATCTATGGCTAGTATCGGGGGGTATGAACCATAGAGAAGTTGGAATACAGTAGGTTTAACACCAATATAAATAAAGAATGAGTTAATTACAGTACATTAAAGTGGTGGTTTGTTTTCTTATACTAACAGAGCTCATGAGATTTTCTGTTGAGTTTTGTGTTGTGAAGTTTTCATGTTTTTCGGTAAAGATATGATGGATTTTGGAACAAGGGGTGGCAAGAGCCTAAGCTTGGGGATGTTGTCGGTGTCAAAACCCGCGGATCTCGGGTAGGGGGTCCCGAACTGTGCGTCTAGGATCGATGGTAACAGGAGACGGGGGACACAATGTTTACCTAGGTTCGGGCCCTCTCTATGGAGGTAATACCCTACTTCCTGCTTGATTGATCTTGATGAATATGAGTATTACAAGAGTTGATCTACCATGAGATCATAGTGGCTAAACCCTAGAATCCTAGCCTATGAATTTGGTAATGAGTATATGTGTTGTCCTTTCCGGACTATCCCCTTCAGTTTATATATACACCGTGGGGATCTGGGGTTTACATGGAGTCGGTTACATAAGAAGGAATCTTAGGTCGCCAAGCTTTCCTTCCATGCCAAGTAGAGTCCAATCTGGACACGGTGCAGTCTTCGGCCTTCATGTCTTCACAACCCATCAGTCCGGCCCAAAGGATAACGGGCCGGATGCCCGAGGACCCTGTCAGGGGTTGGGTGCGACATATGCCAACAGATGGCTTATCATGGTGGGAGTGACTAGAACATCGCCGGTGCCCGGAAGCGGGATGAGGCATAGACATGTACGTCGGCGAACTTTACCCAGGTTCGTGGCTCTCCTAGGAGATAACACCCCTAGTCCTGCTCTGCGGGGTCTCTGCATGATCACTAAGGCTCAAGTGTGTACAATGGTGCTCCTTGAGCTGTATGCTAGAAGTGGGAGAAGGCGAGGCTTGCTCTCTCCTTCCCTACGTATGAATCTAGTCCTACCTGGGTGCGAACCCTTTGCATGGGTGCCCTGGGGGTTTATATTGGCCTACCCCTAGGGGTACAATGGTAATCCAGCCGGGCGTAGGGCCCGACTGTCAGTCTCTCTGGCCGCGGGCTTCTCCACCGACTGCTAGGTCCCGCCGCCTGGTGGCCCTCGCCGGCTGGTCTGGTACGGAGCCGATAGGCCGCCCCCGCCACTCTCGGGTCTTGTCGGCTGCTGATCACTGTAGCCGCGACTCTAATGACGCATGCTTGGTCAGGGGATCGTGGCTGCAGCTCCGCCGCCTGGTGGGCGATTACTGTAGCCACTCCGTGTCTCATCTGGTTAATGGCGCGTGGGACCCGAGGAAAGGGCGGGCCGACTGCTGGGGGCCGACCTCCCTCGGGTCCGACTGGTGAGGCTCTAGTCGTCTTCCGGGCTCTCTCTGATTGGTGGGGCCCGTCGTCCTCGGGCCATACCGACAGGCCGTCGTGGGAGCAGGGCCCCGCCTGCTTGTGGTGATGTCAGGAGTGGCGTGGAAAT
>NC_041392.1:446562071-446583946 GCF_002162155.2 Triticum dicoccoides
GCGCCGGGCTGAGATCTCCGCCGGTACGGTGCACTGTGGCCACACCTGTCCCTGGATCGGGGGGGGGGGTCTATACTGTAGCCATCCCCTGTCTTGTCTTTTTTAATGGGGGCGTGGGCTTCGTTGGCGCCACGGGCGACTGCCAGGAGCCGGCTTCTCTAGAAGCCGCCAACTAGGAGTCGGCTGGTCTTGAAGTCGGTCTCTGGAACTCAGCTGTCTACAGGCAGCCGGCTATTCCTCCAGCCGGCCACCAGAAGGCGGCACTTCATCTTGGTGCCTTTGAGGGGCGCAGCCAGCCCCGATGTCTTGAAAGGTTCTGGGCCTCGGGTTAGCCTAGCTGTGGCCCATTACTCCGATAGTAGTCCGCGAAGCTGGTGAGGTGCTGGAGCTGAGCAGCCGAGGAGCCACAGCAGTTTCCTCCTCCGAGTGCCTGAGGTGGAGCTTCGTCCAACTCACGGGAAGCCGATTGGCGGGGAGTCGGTCACGTCCAGCCAGACTTTCCTAGAATTTCGAAGGCATCGGCGGGAAACCGATGGCGTGCTGACTAAGCTTCTCAGTCAGCCACCGGTCGTGGGCATGCCACGTGGTGCCAGCCGGCCGGGCCAGCCTATAGGCCCATGTGCGCGATGGGACGCTTCAGCACACCGGGCCCACCATTATCGGGCCTCGGCACACGAGCGGATCCGCTGCGGACGAGGCGGGCGGTTTCGCTCGGCCGTGGAGTTACTGCGCGTAGTAACTTTGCGTGTTAAAAGGCGGGGATGCGGGGTCGTGGGCACAGTTGATCCCACGATCCCATGCCCGCCCCCTCGGCTTCATACCCGCAGGCTATAAGTAGGGGAGGAGAGGGAGCGGCAGGGCTTGCGCGCCCTCTTCCTCGCCCCTGCTTCCTTCTTCTTCCTTTCGCCGCTGTGCCCCTGAGCCACGCCCGAGCGCTGCCGCAGTTCATCTTCGTCGAGCCCGTACGCCCGAGCCTTCTCGCTCCGCCACACTCTCAGCTCCCTCGCCGCCTCTCTCCGCCGACCTCTCCATGGCGCGCGAGCGAGGAGGGGACTGGGATGGATCCAACATCAATGAGGATCATACCACCTTCCTTCGCGAGACGCGGTGTCTCCCCGGTGCGAATCAGGTGAAGGCGTGCGTGCCGCCGAAGGGAGAGATCTCACCGGCCCGGGTGAGGGCGAGCGGGTCGTCTTCCGCTCGCACTTCATTCGAGGCTTCGGCCTGCTGGCGAGCGACTTCCTCCGCTCATTCCTTGAGTTCTACCACCTTCAGCCTCATCACATCACACCCAACACCGTGATGCTCCTGGCCGCCTTCGTCACGATGTGCGAAGGATACCTCGGCGTTCTCCCCACCATCGAGCTGTGGGGAGCCTTCTTTTACACCAAACTGGGCACCTCCGTCCGGGAAGTGGCTGCCCAGTGTGGTTCTTTGGTTGGGGTCCGCCGGCCGTCGCCGCAAAACTTCTTCCCCACCATCAAGCTGCCGCAGTCAATGAAGATGTGGCAGCAATCCTACTTCTACGTGGAGAACGTAGACCCGGCCGCCGACTTCCTCAACCTGCCGGCATACGAAGCCGGCCCGCCTGCCGAGCCTCGGGCTAGCTGGGGCTACAAGCCGAAGCCGGTGTCGGCAGACGGCGCCGCCGCCATCCAACGGCTCCAGGAGCTGATCGACATCAAAGGCCTCAGGGCTTCCGACTTGCTTGTCGCCTTCGTCGAACGCCGGGTCCTCCCGCTCCAACGCCGGCCGCACCTGATCAGCCGGATGAGCGGGCACCGCGACCCATGCCAGCTGAGCACCAAGGAGATGCCGACTGCCGAAGTCGCCAACTTGGTGAATGAGATCTCCGGCCTCAGGCTGGAGGGGTCTTGGAGTTTCGGCAAGCGACCATATTCCCGCGCCGACCCGCCGCCTGCGGTAAGTTTGCCGATTCTCTCTCTCTCTCTGGTACTTGCCCTAGTCTTGATTTTCATCTTGATCAGCCGGCCTTCTGTTGTCTGAAATAGATCTATATGTCGGACACGACGCCCGCCCTTGTAGGGGTGGGTGGTGATTACCAGTTGGACTGGGCGGTAAGCGATGTGGACGATCCCGACTTGGGGGCGGCCGCCTTGGAGGACACCGCGACTAGCGGTGTCTATGAAGCCGGTGGCTCCGAAGAAGTCGGCATCGAGTCCTGGCCTGATGACAATGAAGTCGAAGAAGAGCCGTGCCCCGCGCAAGGCACTCGCAAGGCAGACACGGGCCCCTCTGGTGAGCCGTCTGCCCGAGGCGGCGCGCGCAAGCGTAAGCAAGGCGCCGCCTTGTTCGGCAGCGCGCCAAAGAAGCCCAAGAATCCGAACGCCGCGACCAAACGGAAGGAGGCCGCGGCGAAGGTGGCCATGTACCAGAAGCTCCCCAAGGCGCCCCCTATGGTGTCGGCGTAAGTTTGTTTTGTCTGTGCTTTCCTTCTTGTTGACTATTTCTGAACTTCTTTTGCTTTGTGCTCTTGATTTTAGGGCCCCGCTCTCTCTCGAGAAGTCGGCCGCCGGCTCCATCGTGAGGTCGGCAGAGACCTCCTCCACCACCCGGCGGATCGATCCGGCTGCTGACCTCCAGGAGGCGACGGAGCGGAACGTGTGGGAGGCACGCGAGGAGCGGGAAGCCCCCCGCCTGAAGAAGGCGGAAGCTGACAAGGCGGAGGCCGCCACCCTGAAGAAGCTGGCGGAGGACGCCGACGCGGCGAAGAAGCATGCTGAGGAAGCCACACATCGCTAGTCGGCGGTGTTCGTTGTCCCTTTGAACTCTGCGCCGCCACCACCGGAGTTCGAGGTGCAGATAGGAGAAGCCAGCGGCGAGCGCCCTACTACAGAAAGGGGCAGCAGCGATGTTGCCATGCCTGACGTCATCGTGCCCCCGCCACCTCCGTCTAAGGAGGCGCAGGACAAGCAGCCGGTCGACCCGCCAGCACCACCAGCCGGGAACGAGATGGTGACGAGCCCGACGTCCGGGGTCCGTACACCCCTCCGCCGCCGGCTCGTGAAGGCGGCATCAGCACCGCGCCCGCTGGAGGCCGACACCGCAAGCTCCTCGCTTCCGGACACCGAGGCGACCAGCGCCGCGCCCGCTGGGTGGGTGCGGGGAGGCGGAACAGGCCCTCTGAACCAGGCGATTCTGGACGTTCAGGAAAACTCCGTGCCGAGGCCGACGCTCTCAAGCTCTGCAACAAGACTTTCCTGGAGTCACGGGAGGCCATCCGGGTACACTTCTTGCTTCTTTGCTCTTGATTTTTGTACTTCGTGGGGGCGCGCTGGCGCACCCACTAGGTGTAGTCCCCGAGTTTCGGGCCGACTGCTGAGCAGGCGGCTCGGAACTTTAATTGGCGAGCTCCGAGTACTAAATATCTTTGCTTGCAAGATTATCATAACCTCCGTGCGGCCGCCTTCAACTCCAAGGTCCCGGAGTCGGATCAATGTGCTGCCGACTTGACGGAGAGCCGGAGTAAGTCTCTTTCTTCCTCTGCGGGGGCGCGTTGGCGCACCCGCGGGCTGTAGTCCCCGAGATTCGGGCCGACTACTGAGCAGTCGGGCCGTATCTTCCTGGTGACTTCATCTTTCTTTGCTAACTGTTGTCGTTTCTTTCTCTTTTCTCTTTTTCGCAGAAGCCAATGCTGCTCTTCAACGACAACTGGGCGAAGCCAACACCGCGCTTCGATCCAAGGAGGCAGACTGTGGCAAGCTGGCTGAAGAGCGCGACCGTCTGGTCACGCAGTTGGCAGAACAGAAGGAGCTCCTTAAGAAAGCCCAGGAGGAGGCGGAGGCCGGGGAGACCAGACTCCTCGCTGAGTTTGCGGTCGAGCGCTCCGCCTGGACTGACAAGGAAATGGAGCTGACTTCTGGCTTTCACGCGATCGAGGACATAGTCGATGGCAAGTTTCTCTTTCTTTCCCTCTTTGAACCGCCGGCTTGTTGGTCGAGCTGGCTTCTTATTTTTAACTTTGGCTTTCTGCGTTTTGTTTTGGCAGACTTCTTCCCTGGCCACTCGGACGCCGCCAACCAGGCCATCGAAGCTGATCGCGAAGGACGGAGGGTGGATGGTGCATAGATCGCTGCCAACACCCCTCGGACCCTTAGCGGGTAGATCCTGAGCGTCGAGGCCGGTCTTTGGCCGGCCCACCGGATGCTGCGCCGGCTTCAGCGTGTCGGCGCCCAGGCGATCGCCGCCCGGTGGCCCGACATGCTGGCACCACGCACCCCCAGTCAGACTGCCGACTGGCTGGAGGTGGCGGTCGGCCGTCTTGAGGCCTGGAAGGGCTCCTCGGCCCGGGCTGGAGCGCGCGGGCCTTGGAGTTTGTCAAGGCGTGGTATCCTGCGCTGAGTCTAGCCCAGCTAGCCATGTTCCGGTTGGAGGCTCAGGAGGTGTTGGCAGGTATGGAAGATGAACTCATCAAGCGCGCGGCATTGATCACCGAGTACACCGATGCCAGCATCTTCGTCCCGGAGCGGGTCGAGGGCGGCACCGAGGCACCACCGGAATGGTTCGGGCTAAACCCGGCAGACGGCGAGGACTCGGCAGAGGTGATATACTCCAGCGGCAAGGAAGAGAGCGAGTGGGAGGAGGAAGGCGAAGAAGCGGCGCCAGAGGTCGGAGCGGAGGCCAGCCCCAGCCCGACCGCGGTTCAAGCAACGAGCCGCGCTCAACCGAGCCAACTGTCGCCAGGGGCGACCAGGTGGAGACTGACCAGCCGGCCGCTCCACCAACCGGCACCGCCGATTCCTCCGCTCCACCGAACCCTTCTGCCACTCCCTAGGTCGCTAGTTTATATTTTTACCTGTCTATCAGTCTCGATGAACTTGTTAATTTTGCACAATTACACCCGCGGGGTGTATCTTAAATTTATGTTTTGAAGATCGGCCAAGGGCCTTTGTTATGTAAATATTTTTCCGAGTTCTATCTTTTCTTGCTTGCTGCTCTTTGGCCTTTTCCTTTGCCGCCTTCCCTTGGTTGCCGTCTTGCCAGCCGAACAGCCGCTCTGCCGGCTGTGGCTGGGTCAAGTACTTAGCTACCTCTGGGTAGGCAAGTACTTAGCCGTTTTAGAACATTCTAGCAAGTTAAGTAGAAGTTGGCAGGCCGGCTTCTCAATAGTCGGTCATAGGAGGCGGGAAACCGGCTCGAACTATGAGTGTGCTTTGTGTCCTTAGTCATTTTTCATGCGGGCACCCTTTCTGCCTTGCTCCTGCCCACCAGTCAGTCGCTCTGCGAGCTGTGGCTTCTGGCAGGAGGCGGCTTAAGTGCCAACACATTACTTGTCGAGCTGCAGGTAGCACTTCATAGTTCAAGATGGCAAGTCCCCGGGCCGACTAGTCGGACCCGGCGCCAATCGGTATAAAGAAAATGACATACTCATAGGCATAATTCTTATCATATAGACAAAAGAGGGCACTCCCCGAGCTCTTCTCGGGGGACCCGGAGTCTTCGTACTTTAATACAAAAGGTAGTGTGGTACATACTGCATCAACTGTAAAATCTTCGAAGGAGGTTTGCATTCCATGGACGCTCCGTCTCCTTGCCGGAGTCGTCCCTCTTGCGTGCTCGAGGCTTCTGAGCGTCGATCAGGTAGTAGGAGTCGTTGCCCAACACCTTGCTGACGATGAAGGGGCCTTCCCAAGGCGCAGAGAGCTTGTGCTAGCCGGCTGTTCGCTGGATCAGTCGGAGCACAAGGTCTCCTTCTTGTAAAGATCTCGGCTTGACCTTCCAGTTGTAGTATCGGCGTAGGCTCTGCTGGTAGATGATGGACCGGCTGAGTGCCAGCAGCCGGCCCTTTTCCAGCAGATCGACGTCGTCTTGACGTGCTTCTTCTGCCTCCTCTTTGATGTACATGGTGACTTGAGGGGAGTCGAATTCTATGTCCGTTGGGATGACGGCTTCGGCACCGTAGACGGGGAAGAAAGGCGTGAAGCCAGTTGACTTGTTCGGAGGTGTGCGCAGACTCTAGAGGACAGCCGGCAGCTCGTCGAGCCAGCAGCCGGCCAACCGCTCCAAAGGCTCGACCAGTCGGGGCTTGATGCCAGACAAAATAAGGCCATTTGCTCGCTCTACCTGGCCGTTTGACTGCGGATGGGAAATGGACGCTAGGTCCAGTCGGATGCCCTGCGTCGCGCAGAAACGGTCCACGCTTCTCCATCCTCACCACAACATCGTCCACATACACGTGGGCGTTCCTACCAAGTTGCTTAAGGAGGCACTTCTGCATGTAACATTGAAATGTGGCGCCGACATTCCTTAAGCCGAACGTCATGGTTAAGTAGCATAAGGCTCCAAATGGCGTGATGAAGGCGAGCTTCAGCTGCTCGGCCGGGTTCAGCTTGATCTGGTGATACCCTGAGTATGCATCCAAGAAACTCAACAGCTCACATCCAGCTATGGAGTCTATCACTTGGTCAATTCTCGGCAAAGTGAACGGGTCTTTGGGGCAGGCCTTGTTGAGGCTGGTGTAATCAATACACATGCACCACTGCTTGTTTTTCTTCAGCACAAGGACTGGGTTGGCCAGCCACTCTGAGAAGAACACTTCCATGATGAAGCCGGCTGCTAGCAGCCGAGCTATCTCTTCTCCGACAACTCTTCTCTTTTCTTCTGACAGGCGGCGCAAGGGCTGCCTGACCGTCTTGGCATCAAATCGGACATGTAACTTGTGCTCGGTGAAATTCGTCGAAACACCCGGCATGTCTTTTGGTGACCATACGAAGATGTCCCGATTCTCACGGAGGAAATCAATGAGCTCGCCTTCCTATTTGCTGTCGAGGTTTGCACCTACGACAGCATACCTCTCCGGGTGCTCCGGGTCTAAGGGGATCTTCTTTGTCTCCTTGGCCGGCTTGAACGAGCCCTCGGCTTCCGACTCCTTGGGGTGGGGTGACATCTCTGGCTGCTTGCCTGCCATCGCCACAACTCGGTCAAGAAGCTGCCTCTCGGCTGCAATTACGAGAGACTCGGCCAGCCGACTGCTTTCAGCCGCACAAGTGGACGACTTCTTGTAGTCCCCGATTACGGTCAGAATTCCCTTAGAACTCGGCAGCTTCATTTTGAGGTAAGCGTAATGGGGGACCGCCATGAACTTGGCCAGTGCAAGTCGGCCAAGTAGCGCATGGTAGGGGCTCTTGAGGTCCACCACTTCAAACCAGACTGGCTCTCGCCAAAAGTGATCCTTGTCCCCATAGAGGACGTCGATCTAGATCTTGCCAATTGATGAGCAGGAAAGGCTAGGAACTATGCCATGGAATACAGTCCGGCTGAGCTGAAGCTACCTTTGTCTGATTCCTAACTTCTCCATGGTATCTTTGTATAGAATGTTGATGCAGCTGCCGTCATCTATCAAAACTCGGGAAAACCAAGCAGCTCACTTATCAGTGGAAAAGGTGGCATCCAAAACCAGGGCGTAGGAACCGGGATTGGGAATCACATCCGGGTGGTCGGCTCTGCTCTAGTTGATGGGCTTCTCGGACCAATGCATGAACTCCAGGGTCTCTGATGTTACTGCATTCACTTCTTGTTGTCGTTGCTGTCTGCTGTGCTTATCATCGGCCATGCTGGTGAACACGACATAAGCTCCATGCTCTTCAGGGTACTCGTCTTGTACGGCTCCGACTGGTCAAGCGGTCGGCTGCTGAGGGGGAGGGGCGGCTGCTGCCCAGCAGGTGGAGGAGGCGGAAGGCCGTCTTCCTTGGCGATCCTGGTGAGCCAATGGCACTTCCGAGTGGTATGGTTGGACGGCTTCGCACCACTGTGGAATTTGCAGGGTGCATCAAGAGTCTGCTCATATGAGAAGGCTGGCAGCCAATTGGACTTGCTGCCCTTCGGGCGTTTGGACGGAGGCTGCCCATACGACTGCTGGTCTTCGACTGCTGCCACCTGCCGGCTTATGGAAGCCGGCTGTATGGCTTTGCGCTTGTTGTCGCTCTGTTGCTGGTGCCGGCTGGGGTCTCCAGCCGGGGTTCGAGGAGCCTGAGGGGCTACCTTGCCAGACGCATCAACCTGGATTTCTGCCTTCATGGAGGAGTCAGCCGTGGCATATTTATCTGCTATGACCAGCAGCTCGTCGAGGGTCGCCGGCTTGTCGCAGAGGAGTCGGTGCTTGAGGAGGGTGCCCTCCCAGCACCCGACAGTGAAGTACTCGATAGCATGCACCTCGTTCATGCCTTCGCAAGAGTTGTGGAGCTCGGCCCAACGCGTGAGGTAGTCGTGAGTCGACTCATTGGGGCCTTGCAGGCACAAGGAGAGCTGGCGAGGCTTGGGCGGCCGCTTGTATATGCTGGTGAAGTTGTGGATGAAGGCTTCAGTGAAATCAACCCAACTGTTGATGCTATGGGGCTTCAGACTGTTCAGCCATGTCCGGGCCGTGCCCTGGAGCATGAGTGGAACGTACTTTACGACAACGCGCTTGTTGCCGTTTGCTATGCTGACGACGGTGGAGTAGTCGACCAGCCAGTCCTCCGGCTTCACGGAGCTGGTGTATTTGCGCGTGTCTCTCGGGAGCGTGAACCCTTTGGGGAAGGGCTCGTCTCGGATGCGGGGGGCGAAACAGGGCAGGCCCAATTCATCTTCCTCTTCTAGCGCCAGGGACCGGTGGAGACAGTAGATCCGGTGGCGGGCATCATTCTCTCCAACTCCCTCTCGGCGGCCAAGGCGGTCGCCGAGTGTCAGGTGATCAATAGGCGGTGGGGTGATGCACCTTTCCCTTTGCGGGGGAGGAGGAGGACAGTCATCCCATCGTTCCAGTCCCCGGGGGCGGCCGTCTTGGTCGTGCTCAATGGTGATGCGAGTCCGGCTGCGGCTAGCAGCCGGCTCCTTGTCTCTTCTCCCGTGGACGTCACCAGTCGGCATCCGAGATGTCGCGCGTTGGTCTCGCCGGAGAGGCGGATCATCGTTTTGCCGGTGTGGTGCCTCAGTGCGGCAACCGGCCTCGTGCTGCTCAGCAGCCGCATCGAGGAGCCACTGGACGCGCTCCGTCATCTAGCGACGCTCTCCGCCTTCAAACTTGTCTAGTTCTTCTCCCGCTGCCTGGGCATCTTGGATATTCTCCACGGGCGTGGCGTTGATGGGGCGATCTGCCCCGAGCAGGTTGGCGATGGCCACGCCGCGCTGCTGGACCGCGTCAAGGCGGCTGGGCCCCGCGAGAGCCGGCGTGCCGCCCACAGCGTGGTCCATCTCACGCCGGTAGGCTTCCGACAGGTGTCTCATGCTTGCCAGCTTCTTGGCGCTGTCGACGAGCTAGAGGCGGCGTGCTTCCAGCATCTCGGCATTAGTGTCTTTTGGGATGGGCACCGTCAGGTCTTGTAGTGCCACGTTGAGCGGGTCGTGAGCATCTCCGCCAGAGTGCTCACTGTGGCCGATGACAAGCACCTACGTGACAACGCTTTTGCCGCTCTCCTCGCGAGGAGGCGCCTCGTCGTAGACTACCACGTTGGTGGGGAACGCGTCGAGCGACGCAGTGTCGGAGTCGACAAGCATCGGGTCGATGGAGCCAACGGATTCCAAATCCGTAGCGGGCTCGCTGGCGACGTGGAGCTGATCGAGGAGGCTAACAAGGCGGCTCTCGGGGCCGTCATTGCCCGCATCAGACGTCGGCTCGTCGGAGAGGCGAACCTCGCCAACAAGGTCGGCGAGGCAGCTCGCCGCGCAGGCGAGCTCCACGTCACGCAACGCGTCGGCACATACTCCGTCTGGCGTGCCGGGCTGGCTATGCTCGCCAGGGAGGAAAAGGGTTCCTGTCCAGAACAGGTCTCCAAATGACGATGCACCTAGCCCCACGGTGGGCACCAAATGTTGGGGGTTGGGTGTGACATATGCCAACGGATGGCTTATCATGGTGGGAGCGAGTAGAATGTTGCCGGTGCCCGGAAGCGGGATGAGGCGTAGACACGTACGCCGACGAACTTTACCCAGGTTCGGGGCTCTCCTAGGAGATAACAGCCCTAGTCCTGCTCTGCGGGGTCTCCGCATGATCACTAAGGCTCAAGTGTGTACAATATGGTTCTCCTTGAGTTGTATGCTAGAGGTGGGAGAAGGCGAGGCTTTCTCTCTCCTCCCCTAGGTATGAATCTAGTCCTACCCGGGTGCGAACCCTTTGCATGGGTGCTCTGGGGGGGTTTATATTGGCCTACCCCCAGGGGTACAATGGTAATCCAACCGGGCGTAGGGCCCGACCGTCAGTCTCTCTGGCCGCCGACTTCTCCGCCGACTGCAGGGGCCCGCCGCCTGGTGGCCCCCGTCGGCTGGTCTGGTACGGCGCCGACAGGCCGCCCCCGCCGCTCTCGGGTCTTGTCGGCTGCTGATCACTATAGCCGCGACTCTAATGACGCAGGCTTGGTCAGGGGATCGTGGCTGCAGCTCCACCACCTGGTGGGTGATTACTGTAGCCACTTCGTGTCTCGTCTGGTTAATGGCGCGTGGGACCCGAGGAAAAGGCGGGCCGACTGCTGGGGGCCGACCTCCCTCGGGTCCGACTGGTGAGGCTCTAGTCGTCTTCCAGGCTCTCTCTGATTGGTGGGGCTCGTCATCCTCGGCCATACCGACAAGCCGTCGTGGGAGCAGGGCCCCGCCTGCTTGTGGTGATGTCAGGAGTGGCGTGGCAACAGTGTCGCGCCAGGCGGAGATCTCCGCCAGTACGGTGCACTGTGGCCACGCCTGTCCCTCGATCGGGGGGGGGGGGGATGGTCTATACTGTAGCCATCCCCTGTCTTGTCTTCTTTAATGGAGGCGTGGGCTTCAATGGCGCCACGGGCCGACTGCCAGGAGCTGGCTTCTCTAGAAGCCGCCAACTAGGAGTCGGCTGGTCTTGAAGTCGGTCTCTGGAACTCGGCCGTCTACGGGCAGCCGGCTATACCTCCAGCCGGCCACCAGAAGGCGGCACTTCATCTTGGTGCCTTTGAGGGGCGCAGCCAGCCCCGATGTCTTGAAAGGTTCTTGGCCTTGGGTTAGCCAACCCGTGGCCCATTACTCCGACAGACCCCTTAGTCCAGGACTCCCTTAGTAGCCCATGAACCTGGCTTTCAATGACGAGGAGTCCGGCGTGAAGATTGTCTTCGGAATTGCAAGGCGGGTTCCCCTTTCTCCGAACTCCAAGATAGTCTTCGGATGCGATGATAGTATCTGGACCTGTCACATACCACACACAGCCACAGAGAGAATATATTTTCACACGAGTTCTATCTGCTGACAGCTTTTCACAACATGACATTACATTTGTCCGATCATAATTTCGAACCGCTTTTCGTCTGCCGGTCCATGTTTTGAGACGCGGTTGCCATTGGCACTTCTCGTCAAAGCAGAGATCGTGTCCCCTTATCGCGGGATTATCATCAATGCGGGCCTGGGTAACCCAACTGTGTCGTTTATACAGCCCTTGGGAATAGGCGGGTTTTTAGGACGAGTGGGGAGGTGCTTGATATTCGCGGCCTTTATAAGGGGATAAGGACATTCTCCCTTTACCCACACCCTTCTTCATCTTTAGTCCTTCCGTCCTAGAGCTCTAGCGCCCAAGCCTTAGCTTTTCCTTGTTCAAGAAGGCACTCCAATCATGTCCGGATCCGAAGCTGGAGGCAAGTGGATGGCCTCCTCCGTTGAGAAGAAGGACATCACGGAGCTACGGGAAGCCGGCTATTTAGCCAAGGAGATTGCTCAATGACTCCCGGCAAAAGGGCAAATCGTCCCTACCCCCGAGCCCTATGCGAGGGTTGTGTTTCTTACACACTTCGTCCGTGGGCTGGGATTCCCTCTTCATCCATTTGTCTATGGATTGATGTTTTACTATGGGTTGGACTTCCACGATCTGGCCCCCAACTTTATCCTCAACATCTCCGCATTCATAGTTGTGTGCGAAGCCTTTCTCCGCATCCCACCTCACTTTGGCCTATGGCTGAAGACTTTTAATGCAAAGCCAAAGGTGGTGCGCGGCTAACAGGCCGAGTGCGGAGGTTCCATGGCGGGCAAGATGCCCAATACCACCTGGCTCGAAGGCTCCTTTGTAGAGACGGTTAAGGCATGGCAATCGGGGTGGTTCTATATCACCGAGCCACGCGGTGCCAACTGGGTGGCGGCTCCCAAATTCCGATCCAGAGTCCCGATGCAGCTTACCTCCTGGCAAGAGAACGGCCTGACCTGGGGATCTTTGGAAGAGATCACGGGGCTCCAAACGTGCCTCCAGAACATGGTAACCCGGAAGATCAAGCTTGTTGATGTGATCCAGGTCATGCTTGTACGCCAGATCATTCCGTGTCAGCGCCGGACCTGTTATTTGTGGGAGTTCGATTCGGCCAAGCACCAGACGCTGCTAAGGCTTTTCGGCATGACGCACGAAGATATCTGGAGGGTGCTCTTCAAGGGCAGCGAGACACCGCCACCCTTGACCAAAGATAGCGGGCTCAACTTTAAGCGTCAGGCCAATTCGGTAAGCCATCAAGGTATAGTCTTTAAGGACACACTTCGAGGAAGGATACTAAGCCTTCTTATCAATTTCTTTTTCAGGCCTGGGTCGACCTAGCGGGACGGATTAATAGTCTGGCTCCGCTGCCTGAAGATAAAGAAACCCCACTCCTTACGAAGATGCTATTTCCGGCGCCTTACGACGTATTGGAGAAGGTCAAAACCTCGGCCAAGGGGACCAGGAGTGGGCTTCGCCGAAGGAGCACTTTGGTCATCTCGTCTGACGATGAGACAGACCCCTTAGCCATCGACGATGACGACGAGGAGGGAGGCGACTCCCCTTTTGCGGGAGGAAGGGAGAAAAGGGGGGCCTCCACGAGTTTGGAGGCGGAGGCGCCCAAGAGGGGGAGAGGCTCCCTCGCGGATAACTCCCCGTGGGATGTTGATAGCAGTCCAGAGCGACCTCGCCGGACCAAGCCTCGGGCCGCCTCGTGAGTACAAGAATAAAAAACATCTGGCCTTCTTGGTTTGTAATATTGATACATCTTAAACCTTGTCATTGCAGTCCAGCACGCGATGGCTCCCCACGATCCTCGACAGAGGATTCATTGGACTCGAAGGAGATGGCTAGCATGTCTCCGCCACCTACTCATTCCATCTCACCTAAGGGTGATGACGAGGTGGTGTCCAAAAAGACTTTCCCAGGCCGGGGGGAGATTCCGAAGACCATCGGGGTGACGTCCCAGCATGACTCCTCGGCCGCCAGACATACAGGGAAAAAAGTCCCCACGGGGATTAGTGACGGGGCCCGAGTTCCCTTCAGGCCTCAGCCGTATACCATTCTGGAGATCTACATGGCTCCGGGGTCCAGTGAACAACATTCCCTCCGAGGAGGGAATGTGCCTGTTCCACCTGTGACCTCGGTCCAACCAGAGGCACCGTATAATCTGCTGGAGGTGCTACGAGGCGCCTCTATCGTGGATGAGCATCGTGTCCTTATGGACACTGTAATAGAGAAGGTTTGGTTTGTCAAAAGCGGGCTGACCGAAGCCTGCACCAGCCTTCTAACGGGCTTTGAGGTAAGTAATGTGATTGTAGGAAAAATATCACCGTATAGACAGTAGCCCCTGGTGCTCTGTTTGGTGTTCGGGAGGAAAACCCAAACAGAGGATCGAGAATAAATATTGCAGGAGTCTAACATGAGTTTTCTGTGTGAATATGCAGGTATCGCTGCAGGCTGCCATGTCTCATCTTGCGGAAGTTTCTGGACTGAAGCGGGAACTGGAGCGGGCCGAGCAGGAGCTCGGCCTCATGAAGAAGTAGTTGGAAGATAGCCAAGGTATGCAGTAACCTGTGGGTTCATTTCGAAAAAATGAGTAGTCCAGCCGTACTAAAGTGTCATAAACTTTATTAGTGGCCACGACCGAGGTGGCGGCCCTTAAGAAGGCGCTAGCCGAGGCCGAGGACAAAGCGGCCAAGGAACGCGCCTCGCGCAAGGAGCACGAGGCCCGGGTTGGCGAGGCGCAGCAACAGCTCCAGGGCGCGATAGAGAGGTTTGAGTCCTTGGAGCGCGATTGCGAGGTGCAAGAGTCCGGATTGGCAAAGGCCCGCCAGAGCGTGCAGGATGCACGAGCTGAAGCCCAGAGCACCCTCCAGGAAATTCAGGCGGCCAAGAAGATTACGACGGGTAAATCTTTCACCATGCATAGCAAGTGTATAGAAAAAACGTTCCTTGTACTTCTCCTAAATTTGGATTTTCCAGGAGCGTTTACAGATCTGCCACACAGTGTGTCAAATGCTACCGAGCATTATAGAGCCTAAGAAGGGATGTCTACGGAGAAGCTATTCTGGTCCCAATATCTTGGATCCGAACATCCGGTGCCCTTCAGCGACCAGCTAAAGCAGTTGGTCAAGCTGCATAGGTTGGCAGAGCTAGCCATGAAGGACCTTATAGTCCGGCTGTGGCCTGCCGACCCTATACCTAGCAGCTACTTCGGGCTTGTGCAACGGCTTGTGAGTGCCTGTCCGTGGCTCGAAGCCGTGAAGCGGTCGGTCTGTATTGAAGGTGCGCGTATGGCCTTTCCCACGTTAAGACGCATTGGGCGAAGCTGGATGCCAAGAAGCTAATGACCGGGGGGCCGCCGGAGGGCAAGGAGCATCGTCGGCCCGAGCACTATTTTGATGGTGTCCTGGAGGGGTCCCGCCTTGTGGCAGAGCAGTGTTCGAAGGATATCATATTCCCATGAGAACATGTGTATTACCTTGCCCTGTAATATGGAACAATGGTGTTATGTAGTATAATGCTTTATGATTTAAATTTACCTCCTGTGTGGCCGTTTATTAACTCTGAGGGTTCACCAGTCGTCGGCTTCTGCCCCACGTAGATAGTACGGGGGTGTTCGGGATAAATCTAAACACGCTTCACTCCTCATTCTGGTCCTTAAAGGAGGTGTTTAGCGCAATGAACAAGGCAATCAGACTATGCGGCCTTTACCACCCTCACTTAGCCATAGGAGTTTGACAATTAAGAAGGTTGGCGAAGCCCCTGGTATTCGGAAGACCGAAGTAGGGGCGCTATGCACGCCTAATCAGGGGAACCAATTCTTCGCAAGAAGCGGAAAAAATCTCTAACGATTTGGAACCTCTCGAATAGCTGACCAGCTCTCGCCGCACCATGATAGTCGGTCTTCACCTTTCTCTACCGAGGTGCTCGTCCGAAAGAACCGGGACACAATCGTAGTAGTTCTCCCTTTACTACCCTAGCCGATATACCAGAATGTAAGGTAGCAAGCACAGGAACCGGGCAACCCAACTATTGACCAAAGACATGATTCGAAGCCGATGCATATAATGCTATAAGTTTGGGGTGCTGAACTATACTATAAAAGTATTCGGACTTTTTATTGCCATAGTGTTGGGTGTAATGAATCCCCTGGCATAGTAATACATACCATGGTGTACGTGTGCAGTGAGTAATTAATACCGAGGTGATTAAACGAAAAAATGGAATAATAAGCTGACGCTACCGTGTACTCACCATTGTGATGTAGCTAGTACGTCAAGACATACTTTGTACAAGTAATGCGATAAGCAAGTAGGGCTATTTAACATGCCGCAACCAAGGGCGAGCTACGTGCGGGTATGAAAAGCAAGTATGTCAATCATTTAGTAGAGACCTGTCGGTGTTCTGGGAACGGGGGTCCCCAGACTTGCCTGCCTGTGGCGTGGCTCAAAGGGGGGCCCAGCACTGCCCATCTTCACCAACACAGACCCAAGACCCTCGCGAGGGGCCAAGCCTCGCGGGGAGGACGACGCGGAGCTTCCTCAGGCACGGCCTCATCAGGCTGGCTCGCGAGGAGGCGGAGAGATCAAGGTGGGGTACCTCACGAGGTGCCTGTGACGCAAGCCATGACGACCAAGGGCGCCAGGAGGGTGCCAGCCCGCGCAGTGTCCTCCTTTCCCCTTTGGTGCAAAGGGGGCAAGCGCAGCCGCGGAGTACCGAGGCATCAGGCAAAGGTTGCCATTTCGGTGCAACAAGACCAAGACCAGGAGGACTGCAAGACGGAGGTCATCGTGGAGCCCGAGACGGCGTCACCACCAGAGCTTTGTGCAGGCGAAAACTACTTTTGTCAGGATAACTGGTACTAGCTGTCCCCTTTCAAATTAGCCCGCCATTGTTGGCTCCCTTCCCGCTCGATATTTGGGAAGAGGACCAGGGCCTCTATAAATAGGACCAGCCACCCGCAGGATCGAAGGCAGCTAGATCGGAGATCGGATCGAAGGCAGCTAGGTGAGAGGTTGGAGGTTGGAGATCAACAATCGGAGAGAGAGAGAAGGGTGACTGGACTCCTTCCAGCAGTTCATCGCCCCAGCCAAGAACAGACCCTCGCGAGGGTGTTCTTCCTTGTGTTGTTCATCATCATCAGCCCAAGAGGCAATCCACCACACCACCCACTCGAGTAGGGTATTACACTGCAACGGTGGCCCGAACCAATATAAATCCTGTGTCTCTTGTGTTGTTCTTTCCATAGCTTAGATCTTAGCAAGGCGGAGGGGTGCAGGTAGGTAGGAGGCGAAATCTCCACGCGCACCCCAGTGTTCGAACCTCAAGGGTCTGCCGGAACCCGAAATCCGACATTTGGCGCGCCAGGTAAGGGTGCACCGGAGTTTTCTCTTCCGCCACCGCCACGGCCTGCCTCGCGATGAGTAGCGCGTCGCCCGCTCCGGCCGCCGGCGCCAGCACGGGGGCGAGGGGGCTCCGAGCCCTGGCCCCAGCCCTGCAACGGGTATGGTGGCCGGACAAGATCAAGCCAACGACGCCGCCGCGCTACGGCGGCGCAACAGATCCGTTGGCCTTCTTGCTGGCGAGCGAGGAGGCCCTCCTCGAAGCCGGAGGTGACGATAGGGTCATGGCCAACTGGCTTCCCATGGCCCTCACCGGCGCTCCGTGCACATGGCTACTCCACCTGCCGGCAGCCTCCGTGGCCTCCTAGGAAGAGCCCCGCAACCTCTTCCCCGCCCATCGCGCTACACCAACACCCTCGGTCGTCGCGGCCCTCCTGGGCGGCTCGCAGGCGCCGCCTACAAGTCACCACGTCAAGCCGTTCATCCGCCGAGTCAGCGCCGCTTCCGCACGGTAGGGGGCTCTCCCGGACCGGGCGGCGCCCAAGGCCGGCCTGACCTTCAGCTCGGAGGACCACCCCTCCAACTCGGCCTGCTCGGGTGCGCTCCCCATGCTGTGCAACCCCACCATCTGCCAGCTGGCCGTCACCAGAACTCCCATCGATGGCGGTGCGGGCCTCAGCGTGCTCTCGGTCGAGGCCTTCAACCTCCTCTTCATACCACCGGAGCGGCTGCAACCCAGCCGGCCCTTCTCAGGTGTTGGGGGCGGGTCATCTAGCTCCTTGGGATAGATCTGGCTCCCATTAACCTTCGGCACCTACAACAACTTCCGCACGGAGCTGGTCAACTTTGAATCGCCCCCATCAGCCTCCCCTACAACGCCATCCTCAGCTACCCAGCGCTGGCCCAGTTCATGGCCGCGACACACCCGGCGTACAACCTCATGAAGATGCCCGGGAGCAGCGGTGTCCTCACCGTGCACGGGGACACCAGAGACGCGCTGCGGGTGCTCAAGCTTGCCTTCAAGACGGCGGCTTCGGCACAGCTCGCCGACTTGGAGACCCCCGAGCCCAAGGGGGCTGCACCCGCCAAGAAGAAACAGTTGTTCACCCAAGACAAGGAAGAAACCAAGCAGATACCCGTCGATGAGGACGGGTCCACCAACGCCACTTTCACCATAGGCGCCAACCTCGAACCCGAGCAGGAGGAGGCCCTGGTCGGGTTCCTGCGCGCAAACAAGAAGGTATTCGCTTGGGAGCCTGACCAGTTGGCAGGGATCCCTAGGAGTGTAATCGAGCATCACCTCAACGTGTGCCCCAACGTGCGCCCTGTGAAGCAGAAGGCCAGGCAGCAGTCCACAGAAAAGTAGGCCTTCATCATCCAAGAGACCCGCAAATTAGAAGCCGTTGGGGTCATTCGCGAGGTCCGATACCCGGATTGGTTGGCCAATCCTGTCGTTGTGCCAAAGAAGGGAGGGAAGGAGCGCATGTGTGTCGACTTCACCAACCTCAACAAAGCATGCCCGCAAGATCCATTCCTGCTCCCCCGCATCGACCAGATCGTCGATTCCATCGCGGAATGCGACCTGCTATGCTTCTTGGATGCCTTCTCTGGTTATCACCAGATCAAGATGGCGGTAGAAGACGTCGAAAAGACAGCCTTCCTAACCCCGTGTGGGGTGTACTGCTACATCAGCTTGGGCCCGCAGCTCGGGAAGAATGTTGAAGCTTACGTCGATGACAATGTGGTAAAGTCTCGGGAGGCGAGGACCCTGATACAAGACCTGGAGGAAACCTTCGCGAGCCTCAACGCAGTGAACCTACGGCTCAACCCAGAGAAGTGTGTGTTCGGAGTCCCCTCGGGCAAGCTCTTGGGTTTCCTCGTGTCCCACTGAGGCATCGAGGCTAACCCGGAAAAGGTCAAGGCGGTGGAAGACATGAGCCCGCCAAAGACCCTCAGAGAAATGCAGAAGCTCACTGGGCGCCTGACCGCGCTAGGCGCTTCATCTCAAAGTTGGGGGAACGAGCGCTGCCCTTCTTCCAGCTAATGAAGAAAAAGGGGCCGTTTGAGTGGACTGAAGAGGCCGACAAGGCGTTCCAGGATCTCAAGAGATACCTGACCAGCCCACTGGTCATGGTGGCTCCGCGCCCTCAAGAGCCCCTGGTGCTTTACCTCGCCGCCACTCCCTACTCCGCCAGCGCAGCCCTGGTGGCGGTTAGAGAGGAGCGTCGAATCAAAACTGCGGCAGCAGCCTAGGACAAGGCAGAACAGGAACAAGGAAGGCCGACAGAAACCGCCACCACGGCTGAGGAGGATCAGCCGCCACAGAGGAGTGCACCGGAGGCGGAAGAGGCCCCTCTCCCAGATGGCCAGTCTCAAGAGGCCTCATCGCCTCAAGAGGCGCCATGGTCTCCGAAGGGAGCCGCCAGCACTGACACACCCAACCTCGTTGAGCACCCAGTGTACTACGTCAGCACGGTGTTGCGGGATGCGAGGGCACGATACCCCATGCCTCAGAAACTCCTCCTCGCGCTACTGGTGGCCTCGCACAAGCTGCGACACTATTTTCAGGGTCACCCCATCAAGGTCGTCTTGTCATACCCCTTGGAGAGAGTGCTCAGGTGCCCTAACTCAGCTGGAAGGGTCGCTGAGTGGAACATAGAACTGCAAGCGTTTCAGCTTGAATTCAGCACGACAGAGTCATCAAGGGAGCAGCGTTGGCGGATTTTGTGCCAGAATGGACAGAGGCACCAGGCCTTAAGGCCGATGAGGATCGGTCCCTCTCCCCGGGAAGCGAGGCGCCAGAAGGTTGGTTCATGCACTTTGATGGGGCGTTCTCCAGGCATGGCGCTGGGGCTGGGGCGGTGCTTATATCGCCCACTCAAGACAAGCTCTACTACGTTGTGCAGCTCTGTTTCCAGCAAGGTGAAAAGGTCTCCAACAACATAGCGGAGTATGAAGGTTTAATAGCGGGCTTCAAGGCCGCAGCTGCCCTGGGAGTGAAACGCCTCACCATCAAGGGCGATTCGCAGCTCCTTGTCAATTTCTCCAACAAGGTGTATGAGCCGAAAGATGAGCACATGGAAGCCTACCTTGTGGAGGTCCGCAGGATGGAAAAGCAGTTCTGGGGGTTGGAGTTGCAGCATGTGCCCCGTGGCACCAATTAGGAGGCCGACGACATCGCCAAACGGGCGTCCAGGCGGTTACCTCAGGAGCCTGGTGTTTTCGAGGAGCGGCTCTTCAAGCCCTCAGCCCTGCCATCAATGTCAAACACGGCTCAGCCTCGGGAGGAGCTCCCCTAGCCACCTGCCTCAGGAGCTCTGGCCTGTGGCCCGGCCTCAGGAGCATGCCTACTCCTGACGATGGAACCTCAGGAGGGATGCTAGATCACGGAGCTCCGGAGTTAGTTAACACAAGGGACCCTGCCGGAGAAGGAGGAGGAAGCGGAGCGAGTGGCACGCCAGGCCACGACATACTGCATCAAGGATGGAGAGCTCTACCGGAAGCGACCAGACGATGTATCCCTGCGCTGCATCACCAGGGAGCAAGGGAAGGAACTACTGGAAGATATACACGGCGGAGACTGTGGACATCATTCATCATCACGGACCCTCGTTGGCAAGGCGTTCCGCAGTGGGTTTTATTGGCCCACCGCACTCAATGACGTCGTCGAACTAGTGAAAGCTTGTGAGGCCTGCCAGTTCCACACCAGGCAGATCCATCAGCCAGCAGGAGGCCTGTAGACTAAACCCCTTTCGTGGCCATTCACAGTCTGGGGGCTGGACATCTTAGGCCCGTTTCCTCGGGCGCCTGGGGACTACCGCTACCTCTACGTCGCCATGGACAAGTTCACCAAGTGGGCTGAAGTAGAGGCTGTCCGCACCATTCCCGCGGGTTCTGCGGTCAAGTTCATCAAGGGCATCGTGAGCCAGTTCGGGGTGCCGAACCACATCATCACGGACAACGGTTCGCAGTTCACCAGTAACCTCTTTAAAACATACTGTGCTAACCTTGGAACGCAGATATGCTACGCTTCGGTGGCGCACCCCTGAAGCAACGGCCAGGTCGAGCGAGCCAATGTAGAGGTCCTGAGGGGCCTCAAGACCAGGACGTTCAAGAAGAAGCTGGAGGCCTGCGGCAGAGGTTGGTACGAAGAGCTTCAGTCCGTGTTGTGGTCCATCCGCACAACCACTACCAAGCCGACCGGAGAGACCCCGTTCTTACTGGTCTACAGAGCCGAAGCGGTCCTCCCTCACGAGGTCAGACATCGCTCCGCGCGGGTCCTGGCGTTCGACGAGGCGCAGCAGGACGCCATGCGGGGGATGGACCTCATGCTGGGGGAGGAACGTCGCCGAGAAGCCGCGCTGCGAGCGGCAAGGTACCAACAAGCGCTGCGGCGATATCACTGCCGCAACATCCGCCCTAGAACCCTCGAGGTAGGAGACCTCGTGTTCAGGCGGGTTCTCTCCAAGGAGGGGCTGCACAAGCTCTCTCCCATGTGGGAGGGCCCATTCAAAGTTGTTCATGTTTCCAGGCCCGGCTCCGCGCGCTTGGAGACTTGGGACGGGGTGCCGGTCCAGAACGCATGGAACATCCAGCACCTCCAGAGGTTCTACCCCTAAAAAAGGCCCAAAGCCTATGAAGAAGGCGAATGCCTGTGAAGCTGTCGCGTCTTGGAAAAGGCCCAGAGCCTGTGAAGAAGGCGAATGCCTGTGAAGCTGTCGCGTTTTGGAAAACGCCCAGAGCCTGTGAAGAAGGCGAATGCCTGTGAAGCTGTCGCATTTTGGAAAAGGCCTAGAGCCTGTGAAGAAGGCGAATGCCCGTGAAGCTATCGCGTTTTGGAAAAGGCCCAGAGCCTGGGAAGAAGGCGAATGCCTATGAAGCTGTCGCGTTTTGGAAAAGGCCCAGAGCCTGCGAAGAAGGCGAATGCCTGTGAAGCTGTCGCGTTTTGGAAAAAGGCCCAGAGCCTGTGAAGAAGGCAAATGCCTGTGAAGCTGTCGCATTTTGGAAAAGGCCCGGAGCCTGTGAAGAAGGCCAACACCTGTGAAGCTCGCGGCCCGTGACACTCTCACATAATAATGAGTTGGGGCTGTACACGCCCCAGAGTCTCAGGAGCGCTGGCGTCAGGCCCTGGGGCTCCCTCCCACGCCCAGTGGCAGCACTTAGCTCCGCACTGGCGAGAAGACGTCGAAGACTAGATTAGGTGCCGGACGCGGCTTTTCATTTGCTTTCCGCAATTGACTTGTTCCTTCTCATTCGAAGTTTTATTGAAGTTGTTGCCGTCTTTGGCTTGTGGTTCTTCGACTTTTCACTCTCCTGCCTCGATTTCTCTTATGCAAGGCCTC